>NW_015656277.1:0-400 GCF_001515625.1 Sinocyclocheilus rhinocerous
AGCGCTATATAAATGCATCATTCATTCATTCATTCATTCACTTTATCACACCACTGTATTAAATTCAATTTTATTTATATAGCGCCGATTCATAACAAAGTTATCTCATTGCACTTTTCCTATAGAGCATGTCTAGACCGTACTATTTGTAATGTTTACAGAGACCCAACAATTCCCACCATGAGCAAGTACTTTGCATTAATATGTTTTTTATGACCCGGAACCACGTTTGATCAAAGCACGTTTATTTTCATATTTATTTATTTATGTACTTTATTTTCATGTTGACGGTTTTGTTCATTTGTGTAGCTCTTATAACCTTTTGTGATGTCCGTATGCCCCCTGTTTTTTTTTCATACACGTAATTGTTCATTTGCACTTTGGAATAATAATAAAAAAA
>NW_015656277.1:446-806 GCF_001515625.1 Sinocyclocheilus rhinocerous
AACTACGCGCCAATCAGTGTGCAGGTCAGATGCACACTCTCAGTGCGCGAGCGGTCCTACTCGAGAAAACTGCGTCATTGCGTCGGACCGTTGGAGTCGTCGTGGAGAGAGAGAAAGCAGCAAATATTTTTCTGAGGTGAGTGTCATAGCTCCAACTGTCACATAAATATGCTATTAAAGTTGAGTTTCTTGTTAGGGGGAAATTTCCATTGGTATTTTCAAACGTTGTACCGTGTTTTGAGTAATGTTAGCCGACTGTGTAGCCTGACCAACTGTGTTGGCTAGTTTAGTTAACGCTAACTTAGGGGGGAGGGGGTTAACGTTAAGGAGATACGGTTAGTGATATTTGTTGTTTAAGAA
>NW_015656278.1:0-239 GCF_001515625.1 Sinocyclocheilus rhinocerous
AGAATAGAAGAAGTTAAAGTGTGAGAGTATACATACAATATCCATTTGTATATAATTTTAATGCTATGGCATTTGTGTATATATTTTAAAATGTGTATCTTTAAGCATGACTGTTGAAATGAAATGGTAACACTTTCAAATAAGAGTCCATTTGTAACATTAAGATTAATGAAAGCTGTGTAATGAAAGTATTGTTCCTTGTTAGAGTGTGTTAATTTCAACATTTTTATTATTATTAT
>NW_015656278.1:720-921 GCF_001515625.1 Sinocyclocheilus rhinocerous
TGTATTTTGCCAATTTTTTTTTTCACCATTGCATAAATTAAATAGCCAAAATTTGCTGTTTTGTCTCGCTTTACACAGAAAAAATCAATTACAAAACAACAATTTAAAAATATTTCACACTGAACATTTTTTAACATTCTAGCAGACATTATACCGACAAAGCACAATTTAACTTAAAATTAATAAGTTACTAAAATAATA
>NW_015656279.1:0-1373 GCF_001515625.1 Sinocyclocheilus rhinocerous
TTTTGGGTAATCTGATCAGAAGTTATGATGTCATTCTAAACCGACAGGGGAACGAGATGCTGCGATGACATCATCGCTTTGGGAACACCATCGGTGTGACGAATGTCTGAAGTCCTTATACCATCACGCCAATTTATTGGCCAAATAGTGCTTAGCACCGCCCCCAATGCGCACGTAGGTGAGCTATATAGCGTACTGCGCGCTATTTCCATCAGATTTCACTGATTTTCGAAGAAGCACTATCAAGGTACGGAACGGCCGAGCATCGCAGCATCTCGTTCCCCTATTCAGGGAACCAAGGTTACATACGTAACCGAGATGTTCCCCAGGTTACAGGTTTTTGTTGTTGTTTCCCAACACTACAAGAGAGTGAGGTAAGCATGTACATAAAAGTTGGCAAAAAAGTAAATAGAGTGATTTGGGAATGCTATACCATAACGCCTGACGTACCTTGGATAGCTGGAAGACCGAGGAAAGCGTCTCGACATAGATCCTAAGTGCCCTAACTGGACAGAGATTCAGGCTAACTGACCCCTCTTCAACTGGGGAAAAAGCCTCCAAGACCACTTGTTGAAAACGAAACGGAGTCGAAGCAACCTTCGGAACATAATCAGGCCTAGGTCGCAAAAAGACTTTGACCAGCCCCGGGGCAAAGCCAATACATGAAGGACTGACGGATAGAGCCTGCAGATCCCCTACTCTCTTAAGGGAGGATAAAGCCAAGGTCAAGAGCTTCTCTGACACAGACTCCATCGGTTCAAAGGGATGGCCTGTCAGGCCCTCCAACACAATCGATAAGTCCCAAGAAGGAACTCGGGCTGGGCGGAAAGGCCTAAGCCATCTCGAACCCTGCATAAAACGTGAGACTAGGGGGTGACGACCAACCGAAACACCCCCTACGAGTGCATGCCCCGCTGATATGGCTGCCACGTACACCTTAAGAGTGGCGGGAGTAACCCCTTCAGAGAAACGACTCTGAAGAAACTCCAGTACTGAACCGATAGGGCAGTGGACTGGATCCAAAATGCGCTGTCTACACCGGCAGTGGACTGGATCCAAAATACGCTGTCTACACCAAGAGGCAAAAAGTCTCCACTTGAAAGCATATAAGCGTCTCATGGAGGGAGCTCTAGAATTCATAATAGTGTCGGTAATCTCAGCCGAGAGACCAGAACACATTAGCGTACCCCACTCAGGGGCCACGCCCATAACTTCCATAATTCCGGTCGAGGATGCCAAATCATGCCCCGAGCTTGCGTTAGCAGATCATGTCTGAGGGGAACCTCCCATGAAGGAACTGAGGAACTTCCTGTGCCTCCTGACGATTGGGATGTGAAAGTATGCATCCTTTAGATCGATGGTCACAAACCAAT
>NW_015656280.1:0-1446 GCF_001515625.1 Sinocyclocheilus rhinocerous
CTGTTTAGCCCCGCCCACCGATTCTGCATCACTGCCTGTTTAGCCTTAGCCCCGCCCACCGATTCGCACCTGTAGTGTAAATAACAAGAGAGGCAAACGCAGGTCTACACAGAAACCAAACTATAAGGATGCTCTGAAGACAACAAGACGCTGTGCAGTGCCAAGTCGTGGAAAAACAGTCTTTGCATTGCCTTCCTTCTGATCCCAACATTAGGAAAGAGTGGATGAACTTTATTTTTAATGAAGATCCAGACCGCGTCAGTAAGAACTTGGTCCTTTGTTCACTTCATTTCAATGTGGATTCGTTTACAAACAAGGCACAATTTTCAGAAAGATTGAAACTAAAAGACGATGCTGTGCTGATTGGCTAGTATAGCAAAACCATGTTAATGTGTGGTTCCTTTAGTTTAACTATTTTACTTCCGAGTCTACAATCCGTCACACCTATTCAAACAGAGCGTTCAGATGAGGGGTCAAAACAGGACAGAAAATAGCCTATTCTAAATTATGATGGTTTTTTTTTAGTTTATTTATTTATGTTTTTATGTAAAAATCTTGATAACATTATAAGTGGACCTCAGAGAACAGTATAAAATTATTAAAAAAGGCCGTTCATGACCCCTTTAAATGGAAAACTAAAGTCTTAAATACCATTTAAGAGGTTTTTTGGGGACAGAATACAGTGGTACATCCTAATGTGGTTATTAAACTTAAAATGGCAATTATTTAATTTTATAATTGTAAACACCAGCATGCTTCAAGTCCAAACTCCAAACCTATGATCTACTTTTGATGATTTATGAGTGTTTACTTGATGGTGTTTATATTGCAATATGTTGTAGATGGATGTAAGAGTGCATATTTCAGCTCTCTCACAATAAACTGTAGCTATATTCATTTTATTTGTGCAGTTTTTAAGTCTTAACTTTGATTTTTAAAACTCGGCAGAGGCCTTGTCATCATGAGGCTTGAGATAGGAGTGGGACAAAATATTAATATGGCAATATATAGTTGTCCTTCTCCGTGCGATACGAGAATCGATACGCTGGCACCAAATATCTGGACTAGGTTATCTTTCGCGTCTGATTGCGTTAATACTGTCAAAAACACACAAGGTTTATATACAAACACAGTTGGTTATGTCTAAAGTGAAAGTAAACAGTTGAGAGAAAAACGGATGCGTGCAGCTCTTAAAGTGACAGCAGACTAAAAGTACTGAACATGCTCCCGCTTGTCATTAAACGGATAGCTCACCCAAAAATTTAAATTCTGTCATTATGTACTTGCTCTCTCTCATGTTCAAACCTGTATTAATTTCTTTAATACAGGCTGAATGCAAAATAAGATATTTTGGGTAACCAAACAGTTGCTGCTCCCCTTTTTAAAAAATACTATGGAAGTCACTGGGGGCCAGCAGCTGTTTGGTTACCCACATTCTTCAAAATA
>NW_015656281.1:0-6814 GCF_001515625.1 Sinocyclocheilus rhinocerous
TCCATGCAAAACGTTAAAGAATGTGACATGCACGTGTCCCGGAAATCCTGTATAATTCAACCAATCCGATCACGACCTCGAAACTCCAGAAGTGTTTCCAATTTTGTGTGCCGTATGCATCAGATGTTTAGCCAACGGTCCGTGGGCGTGACGTCTGAGGCTGAGACTATGTCAGAACTAAAGAAGCAATTTTATGTCATCTCATAGTAGTGTAGGATGAACGTACTCGGGTACTAACGTAATCTTGGTTCCCTGAGATACGGGAATGAATACTGCGTCGCTTAAGACACTATGGGACAAAAGTCCTTTTTTATCTGACACTGAAGCCTTTTTTAATAATGCAGTGTAACTGCACGGCCATTGGTTCGTGCAGTAAATAATTTTTTAATAATGCAGTGTAACTGCACGGCCATTGATTCGTGCAGTGAAATAAAAGCAAACCAATGGCGAGGCAGCGGAGCTGCATGAGCCTATGGCCACGAAGCCTGCCAGTATGGGTGGGGCCATCTAGCTATATAAGCGGCCATTCTGGCACAGGATCCTCCGGTTACTTCGACTGAAGCAACGACACTGAGTCGTGCAGCTACATAGCACGGCTAGCAATGCGGTACTCGTTCACTTATCTCAGGGAACCGAGGCTACGCTAGTAACCGAGTACGTTCCCTTTCGATACTTCACTCGTACTGCGCCGCTTAAGACGCTTAGAGGAACCACTACAATCACGCCGTGCTATGGTAGAGGAACGACTGATATGTGAACTTTCCTTATGCACCCAAGGGGCTCAGAGGGACAAGTATAATAGGGTAAGCCCTTCATGTGGCAACGGGCTAAACTCACAGGTGTCACGCCCGGCCTTGGCGATCATTCCAAGAAAAACTCCAACAGCCTCTGCACTTAGGGAGGGCCAAGAGCATAGAAGAAGTAAAGCAATTCTGGCAAGTTTGAATGTGTTACGGCCAAACCCTACTCAGAGCTAGTCCCGCCTTCTGGCAGGTGCATGCCAACTATGCAGAAAGGACCCTAGCCTGTAAGGCAGGGATGTCCAGGTTGTAAAACCTAGCAAATGTGGATGGCGAGGCCCAGCCTATTCTGCGATCGACACACCGCTAGACCAAGCCCAAGAAGAGGCAACGCCTCTGGTGGAGTGGGCTCGTATTCCAATGGGTCATTGCAGGCCCAAGGAGGAGTATGCTAGCGTTATAGTGTCAACTATCCACCGGGAAAGTCTCTGCTTCGTGACCGGATGCCCTTTGGTGCGGACTCTGAAGCAAACAAAGAGTACCTAAATGGGGCGGAACGCTCAATGTAAATTCTCAGCGCCCTGACAGGGCAGAGTAGATCCAACTCCTGATCCTCCTCCAAGGGAGGAAGCGCAGAGAGTGTAATGACCTGTGCTCTGAATGGAGTGGAGAGCACTTTAGGTACATAACCATGCCTTGGCTTCAGGATGACATTAGAGTCACTGGGCCCGAACGTAAGGCAGGTAGGGCTCACAGAGAGCGCCTGAAAGTCTCCCATTTGCTTGACCGATGCTAAGGCCTGTAGCAGAGCGGTTTTCAGCAACCGAAGCCGAAGGTTGATCGACTGTAGCGGCTCAAAGGGAGGGCTCTTAAGAGGGCAGTGGGCAGATCCCATGTAGGGACAGTAAAGGGGTGAGGCAGGTTCAGCCTCCTGGACCCCTTCAAAAAGCAGACAACTAAGTTGTTCCTGCCCACCGAATGGCCAGCTATAGGAGCGTGAGAAGCTGCTACATAGACCTTGGGAGTGGATGGGGAACGACCCTTATCCAGCAGCTCTTAGAGGAAGGACAGTATCAACAATATGTCAAAGGAGGTTGGGTCTTTGCTGCGGATTGTGCACCAGGCGGAGAAGACTGACCATTTAAGGGTGTAAAGACGTCTCGTAGACAGGGTTCTAGCATGAGAAATTGTATTTAGAATGCTCTCGGGGAGGTCTGCAGGCTCCCAACGAGAGGCCAAAGGTGCAGAGCCCACAGCTCGGGCAGGGGGTGCCATAACGTTCTGTACGCTTGAGAGAGGAGGTCCTGTCTCAGGCGAATGGGTAACGGAACTCCAATGAGCAGCCGAGATGGCTCCAAGAACCTATGTAGGTTCCTCCAGAGAGGGGTCACTAGGAGAACCTTGTGTTCTTGCTCTCTGATTCACCTGATTACCTGAGGGATCAGGGCGATCGGGGGGAAAGCATAAAAGAGGGGGTTGGGCCAGTCGTGGGCATTGTCCTTCGAAAAATAAGCTGGGCTGTGCCCATTCCAAGAGACGCTCCACCAGAATGAAGAGGCGCTTCGAGGAGAGCCCTCCCTGGCGATTTATATAGGACACCATCGTCATGCTGTCCAAGTGGACTAGAATGTGGTGTCCCCTTAGGTCTGGCAAGAAGGTCTGAAGGGCCCGACACACTGCCAACATTTCCAGGCAGCTGATGTGTAGCCAACTTTCCTCTTTCAACCAAGGGCCGAAAGTCGGTTTGCCATCGCACGGAGCTCCCCAACCTGTGTTGGATGCATCTGTCGAGACAACCTTCCTTTTGCAGACCAAAAGGCCAGGGACAGTCCGAAGGGAAAGACTGTGTATTGATATGCCACTCCCTCGAGGGCAAATCTCAAGAATCACCTGTGATGGGGGGCTATCTGGATGTGAAAGTAGACGTTTTTCAGGTCCAGAGCAAAGAACCAGTACCCTGGGCATACTTGCGAAAGAATCGGTTTCAATGTAGTCATCCTGAATGTCCATTTCATGAGGGCACTGTTCAGGTGCCTGAGATCGAGGCTGGGTCATAGGCCATCATCCTTTTTGAGGATGAGGAAGTAATGGCTGAAAAAGCCTGACTCGCTCTGGGCTGGAGGAAACGTCTCCACGGTGAGGAGTGCGTCTTTGCTCTGTACCGAGGTGGGAACCACGCCACTGAATCGCAGGGGTCTTCAAGCAAATTGAAGTGATTAACCTCATTTTTATTATCCCCAAGACCCAGTCTGACACTCGGGGGATGGCCTGCCAGGCCTTGGCCTGCGTGACAAGGGGTTGAATTGATTTGAGTAGTAAGTCGCCGTGAGGGGATCTGACACTCGTGATAAGCGGAAGAGGAAACATGCTCTCTTTTTGAGTATGTTTGTGTTTTATTTTGCCCATTATCACAGCAGATAGGTGTGTGGGCGCTTGAACGGGCCCAACATTCACAACAAACACATTGACCTCAGCACCCAGAACTGAGTGGGGTGCTTGGAGGAATACTCGAGGCTGCTTGAGGGGTGGTCCAGCTGCAGCGAGACTTTGCACCTTCCTCTTCCTGTCCTTTAGACCAGGATGACGCCTGAGGCGCAGGATCCAGTGCTATCTTGGGCCGGGGGCCCTGACGTTTAGGAAACGGGTAGCATTTTGCCGAGCGGGAGTGCTATTGAGGCTCGGGCTTGGGTGCAGGATGCGCCATAGGAGGTGCAGGTTTCGCGGGCTGCTGAGTCGGCGCAGATGTGGGGCAACTAGAAGCAGCAGCATAGCTGGAACACTTTGGCAGGAAGTGCCGCATTGCCTGGGACGACTTCTGCACAGCGGTGCAGTGTTCAGCAAAGCCTTCGACTGCAGGTCCACACAGGCCAGTGGGAGAGACCGGGGAGTCAAGGAAGGGGACTTTATCCGCGTCCTTAATCTCCGTCAAGGTCAATCATAAGTGGTGCTCAAGCACCACCAAGTTTGCCGTTGACCTGCCGATTGCCTGAGCCGTGGTCTTTGTGGCGCGTAGGGCCATGTCGGTCGCGCTGTGCAGTTCCTTGAGAGCTGCAATATCTGTTCCAGATTCGTCCATGCAGCGGAGGAGTTTGGCCTGAAAGACCTGGAAGACCGCCACTGAAAGAAGCGTGGAGGAAGCCTGCCCGACCAAGGAGTATGCTAGTCCAGCGAGGGCAGACATTGATCTGCACGGCTTGGAGGGGTGAGCGGCTTTCACTTTCCACCCAATGGCAGTGGACGGGCAGAGGTCCGCGGCCACAGACTCGTCCAAGGGAGGCAGCTTCTTGTAACCTCTTGCTTCAGCGCCATCTACGAAGGTGAGGGCGGATGAAGGTGAAGCACGCAGGCGGGCTGAGTAGGGGGCACGCCACGATCTGGTGAGCTCATTGTGGACCTCCGGGAAAAACTGAGAGGCTCACTGACAAGGGGCTTGACAGCGCCCCAGCAGGAACAATTCGTCCAGGCGGCTGTGAGTGGGCTCTTCCTAGGAAGACCTCTCCAGTCCCAGCTCCTCGACTGGTTTCGAGAGGACACAAAAAGTTTGGTGTCCATCCCGGGCTTGGCATTGCTTGCTCGTGAGCTTGCTCGTCTGAGATCTTGCTGAGATCCTCTGCCCCGCCGTTTTTTCCTCACAGGTCCCTGGGAGGAAGAAACCGAGAGGGCATGTGGGGTGGAGTCACTCTCTGAAAAGAGAGCTATCCGCGAGCGCAGAGTGGCGAGACTCATGTTCTCGCAGTGAGAACAATTAGTCTCCGTGAGGCCTGCTTCTGTGTGGAAAATCCCCAAGCAGGAAGCGCACTCACCGTGACCGTCATCAGCGTGCAGGGGAGACCTGCACAAGCTGCAATAACGGCATGGCATTTGAAACAACGCCGTGAAAATTTGCTCTTTTATGCTCGCCAGATGGTGGCAGTGGAAAAACCATGAGTGCTGCTGCTGCGCCGCTGAAGGCGGCGAGAAGAAGCGGCGAATCAGCTGAGCAGAGAGGTCGCTGGCTGACTTGTTCCGCTGCGAGGTGTGTCTACCACGAAAAGGCTTCGAGTCTCGTAGATCAGCAAAGAACGTCATCGTCGCTGAAGGAGAAGAAATCTGAGGATCCTATGCCAGAATGTCTGCTTATATAGCCAGGTGGCCCCGCCCATATTGGCAGGCTCTGTCAGGCTTCGTGGCCATAGGCTCGTGCAGCTCCGATGCCTCACCATTGGTTAATTTTTATTTCAATGCACGAACTAATGGCCGTGTAGTTTCACTGCGTTATTAAAAAAGGCTTCAGTATTTCCCCATAGTGTCTTAAGCAGCACAGTACGAGTGAAGTATCGAAAGGGAACTTAATGCTATTAACTTAATGCTTAGTCATGAAAACACATGTATATATTTAATTAATAATAATAATAAATTATTATTAATTCATTTATTCATTAAATTATTAAATTAAATTATAGATTTATAATTAAATGAAAATTGACCAGTTATTCCACTTTACCTGTATTCACCCTGCATTTTAAATTAAAGGCTAAGAAAACCCATAGTTATAATTGTAATCGAATTCTCACCAAAGGTTTTATTTTTATTTTTTTATTTTTTTATTTTTTTTACTAAGTTTTATTGCAATAAACTGTTGTATTCCAAGATCCATTGGTTTTAAACAAAACCGCAAAAACAAAGCAAAAATAAATTTACACTTACAGTCTGCTTTATTAGTTTAATCCTTAAATGTATATGTGGAATATTCAAATTTGTTTGAAATGGAGAATCCCGTTTATATAAAAACAACGTTAATTTATTCTACATTTATTGTACACACAATCTGTGATTGCCAAATCACAAATCTCTGACATCACTTTTATAAATGTGCATTATATAATGCAATTATACCTTTGCTTGAGACAGGAGGTAGGCCCAGCAAACTGGGGCATACTCAAAAACATCAATTTCCTCAATTATCCTGTCATCCGATCTTTTTGTAAGGCTGGGTAACAACTCCCTGAAGAGATAGTAAAGTCCTTCAACAATGGAAATCTGAAAGTATACACAATACAAAATTAACATTAGTATCTATCTATCTATTAGGGGATTATCCGTTTCGATAATCCGTTGATTATCCCGCTTATTCCATGGTCATTTGCCAGTATTGACAATTTAAAGCTGTTTATGATGTTAGCAGCGCAATATTTAACTGGAAGGGTAAAAATGAGGTTATTTTCGTCAGTTACGACTCGTTAGCTCTATCTTTCTGCCAGCTTCAAATCAGATACAGAGATGAAATAGTGCGGTAAAACCACATTTATTTGAATTAATTATAGCATTTATTTGAATGAATTATCGATGGAGAGAGAGATGACAGTTGTGTGTGTGAATTACCTGCGTCTGTGCATCTCTCTCAACAAACTATGACGCCGTTTAGTTACTTCGATTTTACCTCGTTGCTGAGGAAGATAATGAAGCGATCTAGTAGTTATTTTATTAATAAAAGTCGCGGGGCAGCACCGACAATAAGTTTCTGTGTGTGCGCAGTGCGATCTGCAATCTCTGAATCTCCGACCTCTCTCTCTCACTGTGTTTAGGCTATGTGCGAGTGGTGTGTGTGTATGTGTGTGTGTGTGCATCAATTAAAGCAGCGCATTAACATAGAACGGTGATTAAACTGGCTTGGAGCTACATGGAATGAATGAAAGTAAAATACTCTAAGAGCACAGCAGTGCATAGTATACCTGTTGTAGCACATTGTTTAATTTAAATGTAACATTTAATTTAAATGTAACATTTTTATTTTGTCAGTTTGTCTGCATGACAATTCCATTTTGCACTGCAACAATAAAATTGAAGTGAGATACACAAACTGAGAAATGTTTCTTTTTAGTTTGAAGTTGGAAAAAGGTAATAAATTGCAATATATCGCAGAATACCGCAGTATATTTAAAATCGCAATAATATTGTATAGTGACACAAAAATTGTGATAATATCGTATTGTTGGTCCTCTGGTGATTCCCACCCCATCCATCCATCTATCTATCTATCTATCTATCTAGTTTGCATTAAAGGGGTCATATGATGCGATTTCATTTTTTCCTTT
>NW_015656282.1:0-573 GCF_001515625.1 Sinocyclocheilus rhinocerous
GTCTATGCCTAGCTAAATATGTGTCTGAAGCTCAAATGAAAAAAATATTGTGGCTTGCTAGAAGGGCTGGGCGATATGGCCAAAACAAATTATCACAATAAAATTGTTCATATCAGTCGATATTGATAATTATCATGATGAATGTCAAATCTTTATTTCTTTCAAGTTTAAAGGCAGATTTTTTTCTCCTGGTGAAGGTTGTAAAACCCAGACCGTTAACTGTGGTTTTAAGCTACTCTTTATTGTCAGAACATGACAAACACTTCACGTTTTTGAATTCTTTACACTTTTCCAGTCATTTTTCCTTAACAAAATAAATATCTTACTAGTGAAATAAAATGTTTAGTTTCTGCATGTGCTAAAGGGTGATGTGGTTTCAAGTCATGGCACATATCATTGGCACAGGTATATTACAACACATTGCAATAATATCACATGTTTTGCCTAACAAAAATTTACATTTGATAGTAGTTTGAGTTTGGATGAAGATGCCAATTTATGTTCATTTATTAACAAAAACATAAAAAAATCTGTAAAAATGGTAACAAACTCATTTTTATATGGTAACATTTA
>NW_015656283.1:0-210 GCF_001515625.1 Sinocyclocheilus rhinocerous
TGAGCCAGGATGATGATTCTGCTAACGCCACCTTCAGCCAGGATGATGATTCTGCTAACGCCACCTTGAGCCAGGATGATGATTCTGCTAACGCCACCTTGAGTCAGGATGATTATTCTGCTAACGCCACCTTGAGCCAGGATGATGATTCTGCTAACGCCACCTTCAGTCAGGATGATAAGTCTGCTAACACTACCTTGAGTCAGGATG
>NW_015656283.1:671-895 GCF_001515625.1 Sinocyclocheilus rhinocerous
TGAGTCTGGTTCTAACGCCACCTTGAGCCAGGATGCTGTGTCTGGTTCTAACGCCACCTTGAGTCCTTCTGATGAATGATTTTAGGTGCTGATGTCAAACGTGTTCTTTAGTAACTAAATTTAAAAAAAAAAATTTAATGGTTTGTGTTGTGTTCAGTTTACATTACATTACATTACACATTACATGTCACTTTCACTTTACTTTTTCCAGAGTTTGAGTGCTA
>NW_015656284.1:0-434 GCF_001515625.1 Sinocyclocheilus rhinocerous
CATTTCCCGCCGCGATCCACGAGCCAGAGCGAAGCCAAGCGACTGTGCAGAGGATCGCCTTGGAAGTTGAGCCCAACCCGTCAGACCAGGTGCGAGAGCTGGCGACAGTGCCCACCACGAGGGAGCAAGCCATGGACGGTGTGAGCGCGGAGAGGAGCTCCGCCCCCTGCATCATGGCTGAGGGTGAGCTGGCCATGGCGGGACATAAGTGCCAGAACGAAGAGGGGAGGGCTCCTGATTCCTCGTTTAGCCCAGGAAGGGCTCCTGATCCCCAGTTCAGCCCAGGAAGGGCTCCTGATTTCTCGTTTCGCCCAGGAAGGGCTCCTGATCCCCCGTTCAGCCCAGGAAGGGCTCCTGAGCCCCCGTTCAGCCCAGGAAGGGCTCCTGAGCCCCAGTTTAGCCCAGGAAGGGCTCCTGATTTTTCGTTCAGCCCA
>NW_015656285.1:0-523 GCF_001515625.1 Sinocyclocheilus rhinocerous
CCAGAGGTGTCAGTGGTATCCACTTATGAACTCTCGTCCTGTTCTTTTCCGGCCAAGGAGACCATCTATGAACTCGCTACCTGTCCTGTCACGGCTATGAAGGCCGCCTGTGAACTCTCTGACAGTCCTGTAACGGCTATGGAGGCCGTCTGGGAACTCCCTGCCTGTCCTAACATGGCTATGAAGGCCGTCTATGAACTCTCTGACTGTCCTGTCACGGCTAAGGAGACCGTCTGTGATTCTTTGTCCTGTCCTGTCACGGCCATGGAGGTCGTCTGTGAACTCTATGCCTGTTTTGTTCCGGCCAAGGAGGCCGTCTGTGAACTCTCTCCTGTCATGGCTATGGAAGCCGTCTGTGAACTCTCAGCCTGTCCTGTAATGGCTACGGAGGCCACTTTTGAACTTTTGTCCTGCTCTGAACCGGTCATGGAAACCCTAAAGGAACTTTTTGTAGGCCCTGCTAACCCTGTCGTTGCCGAAGAGACCATTAGTGAACCGTCTGTCTATTCAGTTTCTGTCAATG
>NW_015656286.1:0-196 GCF_001515625.1 Sinocyclocheilus rhinocerous
CAGCTGTCATGTGCGTGGGTAAAATTTATCCGCTGGCGCTTTTAGATATACAGTGACCCCTGGCGGTTCTAGTGTTAATGAGAGTGGAATATTTCATGTAACTGGGTATATCGAAATGAAAACAGTTTAAAATCATCGTTTAAGTCATTACTTTTCTCACTCCAGGAAAAAAAAAAAAAAATTTTTACGCATGGTC
>NW_015656286.1:508-1482 GCF_001515625.1 Sinocyclocheilus rhinocerous
AAGTAAAAGGCCTCAAATTTGAAGTACAATCTGGGATGTCTTTTTCTATCAATTCTTCAATAGGTAGATCTTGTCTTTCATAAAGGCTGAGGTCAGGGATCTTGGGCCTAAAAAGGTTGGTGACCACTGGTCTAGAATGTCCGTACAGTGCGTACATATTTATGGCAAGTTTATTTTTTATAAATCCCGATATGTGCGTGGAAAATTGCGTACGCATATTTCTATGCACTTTTGTGCATACGCAACATTTATAAATGAGACCCCTGATCTTTATTAGACACTGAGAGGGGGGAGAAGCTTAAAACAATTTACAATACAATTTTTACAAAAAAATGAACAGTCTGTGTTTAGAATGAAGAAAAACAAGCTTCTAAAAAAGTCAGACCCTGATTATGGTCTTTAATTGGTTAGAGTTCAAATAAAGCAAACAGCTGCTCATTCACCATGCTTGCACTGTTCTCTCTCCATTCCCGTCCCTGATAGCACACGTACATCACAGAGACGTCTATTTGACGTCTGCATTTACATCTGCAAGACACATATTTTTAGATTGTTTGCTTATCTGTAATACATCTATAGAACATTTCTTATCAGATTTCAAATAGACGATTATTAGACGTCTTTAAGATGTTTATGATTTAGAACACATGTAAAACTGACATCTTAAAGACGTCTGTCAGATGTTTGTATACAGCAGATGCTTTCCAGATCAAGAAATCTTTAACAGACATCTTGCAGACATACGTGTGCTATCTGGGGTGAGATTCCGTTTATCTTACTACAGCTCCAAAGGTACAACAACATTAAATGGCAGGAAATTTAATCAAACAAGAACATCAAAACAATTAAAATGACAATATATAGATATTAGACGTAAAAAAAAAAAATCTATATTGACAGTGAATATACAGAAAACTTGTCATATTAAGTTTAATTATTTTAATTATATTTATTGCTATCTTTATTTGCTGACA
>NW_015656287.1:0-597 GCF_001515625.1 Sinocyclocheilus rhinocerous
GATCTGATTTGGCCAAATTAATTGATGTCTAATGTGTCACATGACATGTTACACTAGCATTTCCAGACTCTTGCTGCTTAGACAAATGTGTTCGATAAAAATCACCATGCAAATAAAGGCAGACTCTGAGGTGTGGACAGATATCATGTACTGTTAGAACGGGAAGAGATGGCGCCAGTTTGTAAAGGCTAATAAAGAATACAATGGACTTAATATAAACTTTATGATATAAACACTCCGACTACTTACTATGGATAAACTTCATGATATAAACACTCCGACTACTTACAATGGGCATGATCTGCACGAGAGTTGAGGCAACGGCCAATGACAGCAGTAGGAGTGAAAGTCGCTGAATTTTGTACGAATTCACTTGAACAATATCATATGAATTTGCTGACTTGGTAAATTCTATGAATTATTACTACTTTGAAATAACACTTTGTTGGGGGTTCTTCCTGATGGGGCCGTGGGGCGTGTAAATCAAAGTTTAAGAAACATCAAATGCTGTGCAAAATGTAACTGCAGTAAAGTTCAGTCGAGGTGCTCATTCCAACACAGACGTAACATTGGAAATGTTTGCCTTTGCAGCTTTTG
>NW_015656288.1:0-645 GCF_001515625.1 Sinocyclocheilus rhinocerous
GTAACTAGTAAAGTAACGCATTACTTTTTAATTTACAAGAAAAAGAGTTACTTTTTCAAATAAGTAATGTCAGTTACTTTGTTTTCCCATTTATTGACTGACAGCTCTCCTGTCCCCATATTGGGAGAAATCGGAAGTACAAGCTCTCCTGTCCCCATGTTGAGAGAAATCGGAAGTGCAGAGGATTTGTGTGTGCGCTGTGTGAACATGATGTTACTGTAGTTCTAGACTAAATGTGAACATGCATTAATTCATCTGACTCCCAAAAAAAAAAAAAACTGTTCAGTATTCATCAAAATTAATTAAAACAGTGAAAAGCAAATTCAGAATATGACACAAACCTGCAATAATTAAATATGTTAAATAACACATTTTATTAATCAATGTCTTTGCTGTTAACCTTTGATGATCCAGTTCAACCAAATGAATAAGCAAAAATGGCTTTAGATAAATTAACATTTGTGCTTCATTGATTTTTTTTTTATTGCTAAAGTGTGTTGAACCATCTTCTCTTGTGCTCTACTGTACAGACATGAATTTATTTTTCCTTCAGCCTGAGGCTTATTCCTTTCACTTTTTGGTCAAAAATCTCATTTGCTAAAAATAGACTTTTTGTGTTAAAAAACAAACAAGCAAGACCTGCCC
>NW_015656288.1:751-968 GCF_001515625.1 Sinocyclocheilus rhinocerous
GCTTAGATCTTTTGTCTTGTTTCCAGCCAAAATATCTAAAAATTCTTAAATCAAGAAGTAAAAATTAGTGTCTTGTTTTCAGAAAAAACAAGTCAAATTTAAGTGAGTTTTTGCTTGAAACCAGCAAAATAATCTGCCAATGGGGTAAGCAAAATAATCTTATTTCAAACAGAAAACAATATTATTTTGCTTACCCCATTGGCAGATTATTTTGCTA
>NW_015656288.1:1212-1331 GCF_001515625.1 Sinocyclocheilus rhinocerous
CGCAATATTGTAAAGCATTACTTTTAAAAGTAACTTTCCCGAACACTGATCATTAGTAAGTATTATAATGTGTCATATTCAACTGATTGTATAGTGTTGGGCAGACTGAATGCATTCTA
>NW_015656289.1:0-496 GCF_001515625.1 Sinocyclocheilus rhinocerous
CTGGCCGGGGTTCCAGAAGCTCCTCCTCGGACCCAGGGTGCCAGGTCGTACCGCCCGGAATGGGCCACGGCGAACCTGTCGGGGACCGCCCAGCCCAAGGCCGGCCTACCTAGCGACGGACAGCGAGAGGGAGGGTGAGTGTCAGCCCGCTAATCTTCCGTCTGTCTACCTTGATGTGTTTTCCCAGGTCACGACCCGGGGCTCGTTCGGAAGGGAGCAACGCGAGGACGACCGCCTGCGGAACTGTTGGGATCAGGTGCGCCGCATTGATTAGGTAGACAGGCTCCCGGGCCCACACCCCCTCCCTCATTTTGAAATAAGGAATGGTCTGCTGTACTGTGTCGCCCACAGGCGGGGGGAGGATAAATTCCTCCTGGTCGTGCCTACCACCAAGACGGAGACGGTCATGGCGCTGGCACATTGCCACCCAAATGACGGGACACCTAGGGGTCGACAATACCGTCCAACGCATCCGGGACCGTTTCCACTGGCCCGG
>NW_015656290.1:0-518 GCF_001515625.1 Sinocyclocheilus rhinocerous
TTACTCTCCTTCTATTTCAACCCACATTCAACATCTCCAGAAAGTATTCACTTGTCTTCACAAAGCGGGGTTGTCTCTTAATTTGAAGAAATGCAACTTCATCAAGCCGTCACTGACATTTCTAGGTCATGTCATCTCTGCAGATGGAGTCAAGACAGATCCGGAGAAGATATCGGCTGTCCAGTCATTCCCAGTACCTACAACAGTCAAGGAGGTCCAAAGATTTCTGGGTCTTTCAGGCTGGTATCACAGGTTTATAAAGAATTTTTCTGAGAAAGCTGCTCCACTTCACGCTCTAAAGAAAAAAGGTGCAAAATGGATCTGGTCTGAAGATTGCCAACGAGCCTTTGAGACAATCAAACAAGATCTCATCAGTGCTCCGGTTTTAGTCTCACCTGATTTTAACCGTGCTTTTAAAGTCCAGACAGACGCCAGTGAGTATGGTTTGGGGGCAGTTTTAACTCAAGAAGATGAAGGACAAGAACGGGTGGTGGCATATGCATCTCGGCTTTTGAGGG
>NW_015656291.1:0-1326 GCF_001515625.1 Sinocyclocheilus rhinocerous
TGCTGATGCCAGTGAAAATGGATATGGCACAGTAACATATCAGAAATGTCTAATCAGGAGAACTACATTCACACTTTGCTCCATTTTAATGGTTTTGAAAGTGCTTTATAAATAAATAAAAAAAATATGAGTTGAGTTGCTTTTTTTCTTTGTAAAGCCAGAGTGACACCACTGAAGGCTGTAGCCATTCCCCATTTGGAGTTGACTGTAGCTGTGCTTGCTACCAAAGTGGACACAATGTTAAAAGAAGAACTGAATATCCAGTTAGAAGATTTAGTCTTCTGGACTGACAGTACTTCAGTATTGAAGTGTATTAACAACAAAGACAAGCGTTTCCATACATGTGGCCAACCCTCACAATGGGGATATGTCAGTTCTAAAGGACAATCCAGCTGATGACGCATCAAGAGGAATGAAGTTTAGGAGACTTCCTGAAGAACAGTAGGTGGCTTGTAGGTCCAGTTTTCTTGTGGTTGCAGGTCAATCAACATCAAAGATCAATAAAAATTAAATTTGAGTTGGATAGCACACAGGTCAATTTCTTAGACGTGGTCACCTATAAGGGGCCTAAATTTAGCGAACAGAATCAATTAGATTATAGAGTATACTTCAAGGAAACGGACACACATTGCTTACTACACAAAAACAGTTTTCACCCCAAACACACATTCAAGGGGATTTTGAAGTCACAATTACTTCGATTCCACCGTATCTGTTCACAGGAAGAGGAGTTCCTGAAAGCGGCCAAGACACTGTTTGGAGCGTTGAGAAACCGAGGATACTCTAGACAGTTCTTGAGAAGTATACTGAGGAAGTTTAAGAAATCCATAATAGACCCGGTGCTGCCCACTCAAACAGAAAAGACTAAGATCATTCCATTGGTGACGTTTTACTCCTTTCAGAGCACACAACTGAACTTGGCAATCAAACAGAACTTTTCTAAATTTTTAGAGGACACCAATTTCCTACAGAGACACAAGCCTATAGCGGCATATAAGAGAAACAAGAATCTATTGGACACATTGGTCCAGAGCAGGGTAGAAGACCCCAGTATAAACAGAAAAACAAAACAGAAAACATGTAAATACTATGAGCCCCTGAAGTGGGTAAAGAACCGCACCAACAAACAGATATTTCAGATTAATCTGACACTCGCACCTGATACTTCAAACTGCATATATGATTTATTGTATCAAGTGTAAAAGGCAATATGTGGGACAAACTAAGAATGAACTAAGAAAAAGGATCTACCAACATACTCATAATATAATTCACAAAATTGAAAAACGTAGATTCATGGTTCAACACTTTCTGTCCCACGGCCTC
>NW_015656292.1:0-924 GCF_001515625.1 Sinocyclocheilus rhinocerous
GCCAGGGCGACGGGGAGGATCCGGAGGGCCAAGGCGGAGCAGATGACTCCGGCGACCGAGGCGGAGGCGGGGATCCAGAAGGCCGCGGTGGAGCCGGAGCGACAGAGGACTGAGGAGGAGCCGAAGGGATGAAGGAGCCTGACAGAGCCGGAGGGACGGAGGGACAAAGGAGCCCGGTGGAGCCAGTGGACTGATGGGCCATGGCGGAGAGGAGGGAGCTAAGAGACATGGTGGAGCCGACGGGTCAACGGACAGAGGCGGAGAACGGGATTCAGAGGCTGGAGGGGGAGGCAAGGCGGGGCTTAGAGGTTGGAGGCGGAGGCCAGGGATTTTGCAGCCACTGTGACGATGGAGGATGGCAGACCCCTGGAGCTCGCAACGTACAGATGGTGGGCTGAGGGCGAGCAGAGGGGCTGCCAGACGACAGCGGTGGTGGAGGAGGCAGGAGTGGGTGTGCGGACATTTGTGAGCCTCTGGGCTCAACTTGGGAACAGGAGCCCTCTCTGGGCTGGACATGGAAACAGGAACGGGAGGGACAGAGGTCACCGACGGAGGAGGGAGGAAAGGGGGCAGGTCGGTATACAAATCAATTAAGTCTCTTTCCACTTTTCCTTTACCCAGATCCTTAGACAGCTCACACTCAGACACGGCGCAGGGGGCAGAGCTCCTCTCCTCAGCCATGGTGCAGTGGGCGGAGCTTCCCTCCGCGCCCTCGCTGTCCTTGATGCTCTCCCCCGTAGCGAGCTCTGTAGCCAGCTCTTGCACCTGGTCTGACGTCACAGGCCCTGGCTCCAGGGCGATCCTCAGTACTGTCGCTCTCTCTGGCGATGGCTCGTCGGTCACGGCGGGCTCTGGCTCTCCGTCAGCGGTGGGCCCAGTCTTAAGCTCCGCGCAGCGGGGTGATGGTGGGCTGGGCTCTGGGTC
>NW_015656293.1:0-1076 GCF_001515625.1 Sinocyclocheilus rhinocerous
TAGTACAGCAAGAAGTATTTAATGCTAAAACGGCTTGCCATAGATTACTCCACTCTCCCCTATTGAAGATGAGGCAGAAGCAGGCTCAGAGAGTGAGGAAGAGCCCATTCTTATAAAAAACATCTATGATAAAGTCTGACATTATTACAGAGTGTGCTGTCTTCTCTTTTAATTGATTTCTAGTGTTATAATAATATATTATCTCATGTATGTCTAAAATCAGGGCTTAAAAATGAATTGGTTTTAAGTAAAAACGATAGGCTTTTTTTTCGGTACATTTCTCGAGTTACAGGTTAGAACGAAATAAAACATTACTTAATGAATTCAAGGCACTGTAATTTCCTTATCCATTTGACATAAAACTATTATATATAATTAATTTATATACATATGAATAATTTTTTATTTCATCATATTCGTGATTTATGATTTTTTTTAATGAAAATTTCGTTTTATAGAATAGCTAGGGTATTCGTTATGATCGTATATTGCTTGACGAAAATTCATTAGCCTAGCCTTCATAGCCTTCATGTAATTCTTCATAACAAATTTTAAGAAGAAGTTAAAAGTCAAGATTAAAAAATAATTAAATTAGCCTGTAGGCCATAGATCTATAGGCTAATTTTCTTAACTTTTATTAGACTGCAGTTTGGAAAAAAATAATTCTTGATCATCTTTAAAATGAGAGAAATCACTGACATAATTTAGGCTATACTTTCTTCGACTGCAGAAAAAAACGAAACATTTTAATTTGCGGTGTTAACTTATGAATTAAATGAAAAACAAGAAATAAATCACAACAAGAACAATATTTTTTTTTCTTGTAATCAAGAAAAAATATTTGACAAAATTTAAAAATGAATGCTGAATGATATTCGACAGTGAACGCACTCCACTGCATAGCTGCATACAATCGTTGGTGTCAGTCACGAATATTAAGCATGTTTTAGGCTATAATGCATGGCGTGTCTGTTTCACTAGCTCCGTTCCCATGGACACCTTTTGTTTGATCTAATTCTGGATATTTCACTAGCCCCGTTCACACCAAGAACGATAACTATAAAGATAACGATAAA
>NW_015656294.1:0-514 GCF_001515625.1 Sinocyclocheilus rhinocerous
TATCACTTCTTAACAATTTAACACGTCCTCGCTGAATAAAAGTTTGAATTTCTTTCAAAACAAAGAAAGAATAAAAATGTACCGACCCCAAACTTTTGAACGGTAGTGTATATTGTTAGAAAAAATCTATTTTAAATAAATGCTTTTTAACTTTTTATTCATCAAAAAATCCTGAAAAAAGTATCACAGCTTCCAAAAAAATATGAAGCAGCAACAGTTTCAACACTGATAATAAATCAGCATATAGAATGATTTCTGAAGATCATGTGACACTGAAGACTGCAGTAATGATGCTGAAAATACAGATTTTAATGTATATTAAAACGTAATATTATTTCACAATATTACATTTTTTCCTGTATTTTTGAATTAATAAATGCAGCCTTGATGAGCAGAAGAAACTCCTGTAAAAACATTCTGATTTCAAACTTTTGAATGGTAGTGTACCTTAAGTCTTCTCACAATATCACAATAAATATCCCCGTCCGCACTGTTATTCTGGCAGAAATTCCAC
>NW_015656295.1:0-200 GCF_001515625.1 Sinocyclocheilus rhinocerous
CGCATCCACAGATTTCAGCATACTAGTTATGCCAACATCGAGGGAATGCGTGAGAATGGTTATGAAAAGATGCCACCTGTTGAAGAGACGCTGGCCTGCTATCTCTCCATGGGGGAGACATCTTCTCTTAAGGCTCCCTCCCTGCCATCCAAACCCCTTCAGGAAAATACATCTTGTTTGAATGGTAAGGCATACTGCAG
>NW_015656295.1:540-1011 GCF_001515625.1 Sinocyclocheilus rhinocerous
CTTGATGCGCCGGTTTCCCCTTCTGAGCTTTTGACACTTCCGTCGAGATGGTGATCGTGAGGTTTAAGGAGGCCAAGATGTGCTCAGCTGCCTTTAAATCCTTCATTCCACGAGGGTCCAGGCTTCGGACATCGCCTCCAGCCTATATCATGAGCCTGAGTCATGCGCGGAAGCTATGGTTGGTGAGTACGATCCATTTTAATCTACTCTACTGCTAGTTCTTGTGTATTTGATGCTAGCATTTCTCTGCAGCGTTACTCGGACCTGTTCTGTTTTTCTGACTTTTAGGTTTCACCCACCTGCTAAGTCAGGACCTCCTGCTGTTGACCGATTACAGTGATGGTTTCACTCATCAGTTCTGGCTCCAGGCTGGTGATAGCCCTCATCTTCGGCTTGGACACGCAGCCTGGGCTTCTGAGGAAGTATCCCAGCATCAGGTCCCCAGTATAACGCTGCAACCTCAGGACCTGC
>NW_015656295.1:1144-1325 GCF_001515625.1 Sinocyclocheilus rhinocerous
ATTTGAATCGTTCCTTAACCTTCATGCACGTTCTCTGAGCTAGAGCTCCTCTCGCTGACGCGTTGAGGAGCTCAATGCTCCATAGACGGTCAGGCCCGTGGGTCCTCACTGTCACACTGCCCTTATGTTTGAACCCGTAATCACCCCTCTGTGGAGTGGGCTGGAGTACACTGCGTTCCCT
>NW_015656296.1:0-201 GCF_001515625.1 Sinocyclocheilus rhinocerous
GAAATAATCAAAAAGTTGAAAATAAAGTATCGGGTAGGGTAGGGTAGGGTTAGGGTAGGTGTTGGGAGGGCTTTATTGTACCAATAAGGTGGCATCCATTTAATAATTAAAATTATAATTTACACTCAATATGTTATTATTGCATACTGTTTTATAATGTACTACAATACTGAAGTGCAGATAATTGCCACTATTTGCAAC
>NW_015656296.1:319-508 GCF_001515625.1 Sinocyclocheilus rhinocerous
TAAATAGCATATTGCTAAAAATACTGCTATTTTCACTTAGTGTAAATAGAATCCATTGCTAATACGAGATTTGAAAAGGAAGGAAAAAAAAGTTTGGCAAAAGGAGGGATCGAACCCGGGTCGATCGCGTCAAAAAGCCTAGGTCATGCACTTATCCATCTGCGCCACTGGAGCTGATGTTTTACAGCC
>NW_015656297.1:0-431 GCF_001515625.1 Sinocyclocheilus rhinocerous
GATCGTTTTGTGTCTTTACACATCAATGTATCGTCACGAGCCGCATGTAAGTTTGATGGTTTGTTAGGATAGGACAATATTTGGCCGAGATACAACTATTTGAAAATCTGGAATCTGAGGGTGCAAAAAAATCAAAATATTGAGAAAATCGCATTTAAAGTTGTCCAAATGAAGTTCTTAGCAAAGCATATTACAAATCATCTCCAGGACGCTACGCACCATACGACTAGTAAGTCAAATCTCAAATAACTGCCCTGATGACTTTTGTTCTACCCACTTAAATGATAGAAGTACTTGCGCTGTACAATCTATAAAGACTGTGTCTGTTCCCCGAATAGTGAGGTCAAAATATAAATTTAATGCAGGATCTAGAAAAAATCTGATCGTGATTAAACCACAAAAATGTCAAATAAATGAACAAAAACAATTTT
>NW_015656297.1:847-959 GCF_001515625.1 Sinocyclocheilus rhinocerous
GTATAGACCACCAGGGCCGTATACAGATTTCCTAAAAGAATTTGCAGATTTCCTCTCAAAACTATTTGTTACTGTTGATAAAGCGCTAATTGTCGGAGATTTTAGCATTCAC
>NW_015656298.1:0-248 GCF_001515625.1 Sinocyclocheilus rhinocerous
GTAACCCTCGTTCCCTGATGGAGGGAACGGAGACGTTATGTCAATGACGACACTAGGGGACTTACTTGGGAGCCCCAATCATCTCTGACTTTAAGAGAAAACGGCAATGAATTTTGGCTAGTGGATCTTGCATACCTGAGACACTCCCCGTGCATACGGGTATAAATAGGTGCATCCACTCATCAGGTTTTACGCTGAAGAGCCGAGAACTTGTCCCTGGCAACCAGCGATGGTTCGAGGTTGTGGCA
>NW_015656298.1:274-564 GCF_001515625.1 Sinocyclocheilus rhinocerous
GGCATGGGGACATAACGTCTCCGTTCCCTCCATCAGGGAACGAGGGTTACGTACGTATCCAAGATGTTCCCTATCTGTCGGTCACTTCGAGTTATGTCGATGACGACATTATGGGTCCATGGAAAGCGCCACAACCTGAACCCGTCACAACCCTATGGCATTGCAAATGTTGACAAGCAGCCGCGTGTCAGCCAAATGCTATGCAAAGGTCATAACCTTCCCACCGCCCCAGCGCAAATTCGCTTACCTTGGTACCCGCAGGGACCAAAGGTGAGCATATCGCTGCTGGT
>NW_015656299.1:0-472 GCF_001515625.1 Sinocyclocheilus rhinocerous
TTGAACATTTAAATCTGCGTTCGCGCTGCCATTGACCTAAAGAGATGCTGTCTGTCATGACTGAAACCGCTTCACAGTCTTTTCAGCCACACAGTATCATTATTTCTATGTTACAAACATTCAAATCACAGAAGTACTGGGATAAAAGTTTATAGTTCAGTTATAAACTGTGTGTACGATGTGTATGGTAGTGATTAAAATGGAGTAAACCACTTTTTGAAAGTAATTTGACACTTCAAATTAAGATTTGTCGATTACATTGTTACGCCAGTAGGTGGCGAAAAGGGGCTGTTAAAATGTATTTGTCTTTGAATCACAAGAGATTCGTTCAAGAATGCGGATTCATCCAGTAATGAAACAAGTACATCTTGAGTGAGTCATTTAATCATTAGCCTAATTCATAAATTACATGTGATTTTGTTTAGTGGTCTAATGTTTTTTCTTCAGAATCATGAGAGAACCACAACTTCCA
>NW_015656300.1:0-192 GCF_001515625.1 Sinocyclocheilus rhinocerous
CATGCATACATTTCTACTCTCACACACATACATTCTCCTTTCACAGACATATATATATATATATATATATATTGTGACGAGTCGGCTGCCTCCCCCTAATTATCATCATCACCCCGTCCCTTAATCGCCGCCCTTCGCCAGGCTCCCGACGGGAGGGGGGGCGTGAGAGGGGAGGGGCGCTGAAACGAATGG
>NW_015656300.1:835-1016 GCF_001515625.1 Sinocyclocheilus rhinocerous
GTGTCCAAAATAAACAGGGGATCTGGTGTCCTCGTCGTGCTGCGGGGTTAGTGAAGGTGGGGCAGTGTTCGAGAAGGAAGGGTCCAGGTCAGGGGCGAAGCCGCCGACCCTCACGCCCCGGGACCAAGAGGGGAGTGCGTGCGGCCGCCGGACTCCGCCCCTGACCTGGACCCTTCCTTCT
>NW_015656301.1:0-1209 GCF_001515625.1 Sinocyclocheilus rhinocerous
AATAGTTTCCACTTTAGATTGGGTACTGCAAAAGCATTAACAAATAATTAATAAATGATTTAAGACAGGGGTGTCCAAACTCGGTCCTGGAGGGCCGGTGTCCTGAAGAGTTGAGCTCCAACCCCAATTAGACACACCTGAACCAGCTAATCAAGCTCTTACTAGTCATAGAAACTTAAAGGCAGGTGTGTTGAGGCAAGTTGGAGCTAAACTCTGCAGGACCGGGTTTGGACAGCCCTGATTTAAGATGTGCAAATAGGAAGTCTGCACAACAAACCAAGACCAAATATATGACCTTTACAGACTGTGACTTACAGATATATGAATTGAAAGTTTGATGACATTTGTAAGCATTTCAATTTATATTAAATAATGATCTGTTAATCATTTGGTAATGTTTAATAAGTTAATTAGTTAACATTAACAAGCACATTGACTCATATTTCTATATGTGAATATATATTAAGTAATGATTAGCTAAACATTATATAATGTTTGTTAATTATTTATTAATGAAAGTTGTTATAAAGTGTTACCACTGTGATTAAACACACACACACACACACACACACACACACAAAGGTCTAGTTCTCATTCTTTTTTCATTCTTTAACTGTTTTGGGATGATTCTGGGGTGAGCATTTTGATTTAACTCTTGAAGTACTTCAAGTCCCTCAACAACATTTAAATTGGTCTGAGATCTGGACTCTGACTTGGTCATTAAATCCCTTCATTTAATTCTTCTCAATCATTCCTCTTGCATGATTAATGTCATTATCCTGTTGAAATTTCCATTTACGTTTCAGCAAACTGCTCAACCTTTGACTTTTCTGTCCAGAGCACATTGTTCCAGACATTTAGTCCTCATGCAGATCAGACTAGAGCAGATGGATCTGATATTCAAATGTTCATGTAGGTAAATAAATAAGTACAGTTCATTTTAATGACCGTATGCCATAATCTCTGGAAAATGTGTTACTTGAAGTCATTGTGTTGTTTGTGATCCTCTCATCAGCAGCTGCAGTGTCTCTCAGCTGTATCAGTGCAGTCACTGTGACTCTGACTGACGGAGGTTTTTGTACGACTCTTTATCACTGTGTGAACACACCACCACTATGGTAACTCTGACAGTAATAATCCTCTTTATCACACCCAGCTACCAGTACAGTGTACACTCATACAGTAATAATCTCCTGTATCTTCAGTCTG
>NW_015656302.1:0-918 GCF_001515625.1 Sinocyclocheilus rhinocerous
TTAAACCTTACAATGACATCCCAATGAACAAAACATCTAAATGATCCAGTTGGTGTAAAAAATTGTATTGACCACCAGATGGCGGGGTAGAGCACTGTGTCAAAAGCTTCGAAGCATCAACGCAGTTTGTTATAAACTGCTTCAAAAGCCTCGTTCCTGGCTGCATATTTTCTAATTGTTAAAGTAGTTAGATGCTATTTATACTACTTAGTGCAAATAGTGGCAGATATCTGCACCTCAGTATTGTAGTTCTGTCACGCTGGTTTTTGGGTTTTGTTTCTTGTTCAGGATTTCTTGTCTTTTATCTTGTATTCTCTCGTCATTGTCATGTGGTTCCCTGACCCTGTCATGTGGTCCTTTTGTTCATGTGTCTTGTTCTCATTGGTTACTTTGTTGTATGTGTCACATTCTCATTGTTTGTATTGTGTCATGTGACCCTATTTTTTTGATATATATAGCCCTCATGTTTCATTGTCCATTGTCTAACTTTGTTCCCTGCACCACTGCGGTTTGGTGAGTTCTGTTCATGGTCAAGTCTAGTTCATGTTATGTTTATTGCCAAGTTTAGTTCAAGTCATTGTTTTATTTGTTTATGGTTTGGATTTCAATAAACTGCACTTGGGTTCTCACTACGCTCACCTCCAGTGGACAGTTTATTACAAGTTCATTATAAAACAGTATGCAATAATAATGTATTAAGTGTAAATTATCATTTTTATTAAAATTATTAAATGGATGCCGCCTTATTGGAACAATAAAGCCCTCTCACACCTAAACTTAATACTACCCAATTAACACTTTACTTTACACTTTTTGATTATTTACTTAATTTTTATTGAAAATAAATGCCTTTCTGATGCGGTATGAAAGTAGATAAAAAAAACACAACTTGACCCCAAAGAACTAGTTAATTACAGA
>NW_015656303.1:0-1324 GCF_001515625.1 Sinocyclocheilus rhinocerous
AAGTCGCTGGCAATGTGAACGGGGCTTAAGGACTTTCGTTTTCACGACGAGTCTCTCACAAAGCCGTTGCGCGAGGAGTTGTGTGGTTGTTTTTCACTGTCTTTTAGTAGGCCTACTACTGTATTTAGATTTACAGTAGGCTAATATTTTCCCTGAATGCATTGAAAATCTACAGTAACATAGTAGGAAACTGCTGAGAATACAGTAATAATAATGTGAAAACAACAAAATTCACAGTAACATATGCAAATTGTACAGCAGGGAACTGTTGAAAATGCAGTTATATACTGTGAAAACAACAACAGTTATGTTGTTTTAATGCCATTAAAACCTTAATGATACCAATCCCATACATGCTTTGTGTAATTATTGATTAAATATTACCTTTTTATTAATACATTAGCTTTTTTCTGCTTATTGCTGCTTACTGTTGATTGATTGAATTTGCATCAGGAAATTTGCATAAATTAGTTTTAATATCTGAAAAGCCATTAAATATTATTTTTGTTATATTTTTGTATTTTTGATGTTGGGCTTTCTGTTTTACATTTCTCAATAAAGCTTTTAATTGCCTAATAAACATATTTATTTTACAACAAACATAAATATATTTTAAATATATTTTACTCCACACATGACTTCGATCGAATGAGGCAACTGTTTGTCTACATTGATATACCTGCTTTTTGTGTAATGTGTTGTTTTATTGTTGTTTATCATTTGAAATATAATTTGGCGCTTTTTTTTTTAAGTATAACAAACAATTACAAGTTTACAGAACAAATTGGCATACAACTTACATTCAAGGACAACAGTTTTAGGAGGGGCTTAGACTTACACAGAATAATAATAATAAACAATAAACAAAAAACATTCATTCTTTAAACCATCTACATTAATAAATATAGATTAAATACAGGGGATAGAATAAAACATTATAATAAATTATATTTATCAAATAAATCTAACAAGATTCCAGCTTTTTTATTTTTTGACAAAGTTTTTGAGTATTGTCTCAAATAATTCTTAAATACTATAAACATGGGGAGTGATTTAAAAAATCTACATTTGTGTATAAAATTATTCGCTAACAAAAGTAAAACATTAATCAACAAACCTTTTTTTCTACCTTCTTCATAGTTTCCATATTTAATATCTATAAAGGACAGGTTCAATTCAAACACATTTCCCTCTTTTAACCAAAGTTGAACTTTGTTCCAGAAGATATTAGAATATTTACAAGCAAAAAAAAAAAAAGCTCTGTACTATCTGGAGATGTGTTACAAAATGTACATAATATTGTTTCAAAATTAAATCTAACCCT
>NW_015656304.1:0-277 GCF_001515625.1 Sinocyclocheilus rhinocerous
TCAAAATGAAGTGAGTTTTTGCTTGAAACAAGAACAAATATCTGTCACTGGAGTCAGAAAAAATAATGTGTCACTTAACTTTGATACATTTCTCAGAAAACAAAACTTATTTTCTTTAGTAAATGTGTCTAATAATTTAAGAGTGTTTTGATATTTGAATTGGAAAACAAGACAAAAAATGAGGTAGGTCAATATTTTTTGCAGTTCAGTTGTCTGACTTTACTGTATTGTGATTTCCGAAGGAAAAACAGCTCTAGAACAAGAAAAAAAAAAAAAC
>NW_015656304.1:381-3016 GCF_001515625.1 Sinocyclocheilus rhinocerous
TTTATACTAAAATATACATATTTTAGTATAATATGACTAAAAATAACTAAAATAAATAACTAAAATAGCAACTAAATATAACATTAAAAAATAAACTTTAAAAATTGTGCATAGATTTTCATTTAATCTGATATTTCGTTTTGTTCAAATTCCAAATAAAAAAAGAAAATAATCCAGTTGTTAATTTGTAAACTATTTAATTCACCGGATTAGGCCCAAATAGATATCATCACATAATTATTTAAAATATACAATTTGATGCATAAACCTTTTATGAACTTAATTATGAACTCAAATGAGACTGAATATCTTAAGTCATTTTGTCAAGACTAAATTAATGAGTTAGAAAAAAAATGTTTTGCAGAAAAGTCGGCATAAAACTGAAGTTTTCTGTCTTTACTATTGTAATGTGATTAACTTTTGAGGGAAAAACAACTACTGAATAAGAAAAAAATGGACAAAACTTGATTCTATTCGTTTTTTTGTTGTTGTTGTTGTTGTTGTTTTTGATTGAGCAGATGGAGAATATAAAAACCTTTCAAATTCAAAGTTTTAATAAAAACTATAATAGTGTATTAATGATACTAAAAACAACACTGACCTAATAAATAAATAAATAATGTGCACGTTTTCATTTAATCTGATCTATTGCTATCAAATCGATAATATTTCAGAATGTTAATTGTCTTTTAAGTGCCAGCTGGATTACTAAATTGCAAAATAATACGATCTTAAATTAAACGAATTATTAGTCTCATGTCTCATTGTGTTTTTCTCAGCAAGAGTGTCATGATTTCAGAAAGCAATCAGTTACAGGTGAACGGCTCGACCTGTGCGATGTCCTGCCACGGCGTAGCGTCGTCTTCGCTGGGATGGATGCCCAAGTTCCAGCGGCGCTGCAGCACGTAAAGCACCGGCTCCACCGAGACGTTAAAGCGGGACGACCAGCGGACCTCCAGCAGTCCTGACGCCTGCTCCACAAACAGCAGCTCCTTCCGCGGCTTCAGAGGAGATCCTGAGACGACAGAGGTGCTTTAATTACCCGTAACATCACCTCAAAACACCAGACGCTAGCGCTGAAATCTACACAAATAAATAGACTTTAAATGTGTTTCTTGTTCTTTAGAAATTTACTCTAATTTCAATAATAATAACTCTTTTTTTTATTTGTATTTTTGTTTGTATTTGTGTTTCGTATGAAAACCTAATATAGGGTTATTATCGTTAACTAAAACTAAAATCATACAAAACATTTTCATTACTTGAAATAAAAGAAACATTAACTGAAATAAAAAATAAAACATATTTTATTTCAGCTAGTTGCCAAGTCAACTTCTCCAATTTCTCTTTTTAGTTTAGTTTGATTTGATGTATTAAAATACAGTAACTAAAACTGAAATAAAAATTGATAAAAACTGTACAGACATGTTAAAAAACTCAATTAATAAAAGTTACATTAAAATTAAAATTAAATTAAATTAAAATGGAAAATACGGCTAATTAAAACTTTAAATAAAATTAATAATAAACTTAAAAAGTGAAAACAGAACAAAATTACTAAAATTTTAACTAAAATTAAAATGGAAAATAAAACTAATAAAATGGGGAAAAAATGAAAACACAAGACAGATACTAAAACTTTAGCTAAAACTAACATGGAACATAAAACTAATAATAAAATGGAAAAAAGTGAAAACACAACAAACTTAACAAAACTTTAATGAAAATTAAAATGGGAATTAAAAATAGAATCAAATAATAAATAATAATAAGATAAAATAATACTAAAATAAAAAAAAACAGATTCAAAATATTAATAAAAACTATATTAATGATACTAAAATAATCTAATAAATAAGATATTCCATGAAAAAAAAATTACAAAATGATAAAATTAATTTTAAAAAATTAGAATCCAATCTTTAATTTGTAAGGTTTTTCATTTGCTGGATTACACTAAAAAAGACATTTTCACATTGTTTCAATGAATGTGCACTAGTTAAAAATAACTATGTTAAATAACTCATCATAAATAACGATGTTAAACGATGTTTATGTGATGCTCTCACTGCAGCTACAGCAAACCTCCATCTGCTCCATGTGGTAGTGACTTCCATTTAACCCTCAAAGACATCTGAAATTCTTCCATATGCAATAAATTAAAGATTTATTAAGTACAAAGCTCCGGGGGGGAAAGAAGGGAGAAAATGTTCTGCTCCGTGTCTTTCCTCGATTCGTTACAGCTGTGACGGAGCGCCGCTGATTGAGGAGCGACGTGAAGGACTCAAAGACGTCCAATGTCTTCCACACAACTCCTGAAATCAGAGCGCCTTCACTGCTGACGGATGCGTTTCCATCGGAGAACAGCGCTGAAGATGTGTGTCTTATATTTATATCATATGCGTTTTAGACACAGTATTGTCTATTTGTTTTGTCTGTTTTTGCTCAATTTCACAAAGAAAAATAGTTGAAAACAAATAAAGCCAAAGCAGAACTGTTGTACGATAAAAACATGGTGATTTATTACTAAATGAATCAGCTGTTTGAACAAATCGAGGGGAGCTGGTGATTCAGTGACTCGTTCATAAAAACAGTCACTTTCTTCATTTCTGAACAAATCAGCCATTTGAATGAA
>NW_015656305.1:0-600 GCF_001515625.1 Sinocyclocheilus rhinocerous
GCACCTGATATTCCCAGGCGGTCTCCAATCCAAGTACTAACCAGGGACGACCCTACTTAAATTCCGAGATCAGATGAGATCGGGCGCAGACAGGGTGGTATGGCCGTAAGCGGGGACTGCCACAAAGAGTGGGCTATTTAAAGATCAGCCACTCTATAGACCAATTACTTAGTTAAGAAGTGAAGAAAACGTTATAGACCAATTACCGGTTTGTAAACATTCAGGATGCGCGCGCATCATGGTTGCAGAAAACCCGGGAGAGATAGCCTTTATGGCTAGAGAATTTCACGGATTGGGTACAAAATAGTTAGGTTTAAAAAAGATTATAAATTATATTGATTAGATGTCATTTTCAAAATGTTCTCCGCATATTACAAGAGCTTGTCACCCAGCGATAAGCACTGTTATTCAACGAAATTGACGTTACAGAGTGCGATAGTCTTACAGATCCGAAACAGGGATGACGTTTTTTGTGGGCGGAGCCTATCTGGAGGCAGAAAATGACGGTTTTCAACTGGCAGTCTATGGAGCCATGGAATAAAAGAATAAAAAAATATAAATTTGATTTTATATTTCAAAATTATGACTTTATTCTCGCAA
>NW_015656306.1:0-623 GCF_001515625.1 Sinocyclocheilus rhinocerous
TTTTCCCTTCACATTCTTGTAATGCACATGCCTCGTTGTAAACAATGGATTCACAACAAATTATTATAATGTGTAGGCATGGACTTCCAGATCATTATTTCATACCAACACTGTAAAAAACATTCCGTAAAATTTACGGTAAAAAAACGGCAGCTGTGGTTGCCGGAATTTTACCGTAAAAAATACGGTAGCAACGTTTTAGGTTTTAAGGTTTTAACTTAAATTTACAGTTAAATACCGTAATTTCATTAACTGATATAATGTTAATATACCAACCTATTGAAGTACTGAAATCTGTTTTGTACCTTTGTAATACACTGATAACCACCAAAAGCAGGTGGTGATGAGAAAGTCACATGATGAAACAAAGCCCATCACAAGCAGCTTTTAAATAATAACATATATAGAAGGTGCACAGCGTCATTCACACAAACACTAAACACCATAACGGTAACACGTGAAACTGAAATCATGCAATAAACATTCATTTAACAACATTAATGTGCAACACACAACCCTAATATACAAAACTGATAAGAAAAAACAGTTATTTCAACAAAAAAACATCAAATTTAAAATGTAACTGGAATTCTGGGAATGTCAGTTTACGGTTATTCACTGTA
>NW_015656306.1:699-1288 GCF_001515625.1 Sinocyclocheilus rhinocerous
GCAGAGAATTCTGGGAATGTCAATTTACGGTTATTCACTGTAAATGTGTGTCTTTTTCACTTCCAAAAATGGTATACTACCGTAAAATTAATGTCCAATACATGTAATGTCTAATACAGTTTTTCACCGTATATAGTAGGGGAATTTACCGTTAATCATTTAACTTGTTTTTACTGTAGCATTTTTACAGTCTTTTACCTTAAATTCACTGTCATTTTTTACAGTGAATCTTCATCTCTTGGTCTTGACAACATTGATACATTATTGTCATATTTAGAGATGCTTTGAGCTGTGGGAACAACAGTGAAGTGTGACAGTGCTCTACAGCGTCTCCACATCTATTTGACTGAAGCGCAAACATGACACTCACGTTAGTTAATGACAGATGGCTTTACACCGGCAGCCCAAATGCCTCATGCTGGTGTAATGTGTTCAACAGGACGCTCAGAGTCACTCATCCTGAACAGGAAATGCTTAGCACACCTCCATACAGCAAAATATTGCTGGGAAAGTTTGAAAACGGAAACGAACAGCAATAAAGACGTCATAACGGTTTCAGTTCATAATCATAGCTCAGAGAGCTATCACT
>NW_015656307.1:0-324 GCF_001515625.1 Sinocyclocheilus rhinocerous
ATATTGCTCAATTATGACTTCATATCACTCAATTCTGACTTTATATTGCTCAATTCTGACTTTATATTACTCAATTATGACTTAAAATCTCATAATTCTAACTTTATATTGCTCAATTATGACTGACTATAACTCAATTATGACTTTATATTGCTCAATTATGACTTTATTTCACTCGATTCTGACTTCATATCACCCAATTCTGACTTCAAATCTCATAATTCTAACTTTATATTGCTCAATTATAACTTCATATCACTCAATTCTGACTTTATATTACTCAATTCTGACTTTATATTGCTCAATTATGACTTCATATCACTC
>NW_015656308.1:0-1410 GCF_001515625.1 Sinocyclocheilus rhinocerous
AAATTGGCACATTAAGCTCATTTCATTGTGTATCAACAGACTGAGTCAAACTACAGGATCAACACAAATAAAATCTATTACTGAACAACTAAATACTATAATGGACTAACATCAATAAAAATCACACATAATCAGAAATGTCAGTGAAATGGAAATTTTATTTGCATCATTATACAGAGCCTACACAACTTTTATGTTGCATATATAATAATAATGCAGTTATAAATGAATATCTTTTGTTACATATTTTTGTTGCATATAAAAAAAATCAATGTAAGACTAAAGTGACTAAATACTTTTGCTATTCTCCAACAAAACAGGAAAAAACATCTCCACAAATCTTGTTCACAGCGAAACTAATCATTTGCGCTAATCTCATGTTTACTGAATCTGAATCTCACATTATTTACTTGAAATACTGAATCTGTAGAAAACATTTGCTCACTCTGACACAGAACAATGCTTTTTAATATGAGTCACAAGAATCACTGACTGAGTGAAACTCTTTCCACACTGAGTACAGTGGTACGGTTTCTCTCCAGTATGAACTCGCTCATGTGTTTTCAGGTGTCCAGACTGAGTGAAACTCTTGTCACAATATGAGCACTTGTAAGGTTTTTCTCCAGTATGAATTCTTTGGTGCTGTTTCAGATCATGAGCTGTAGTAAAGCTCTTATCACACTCACAACACACATGATCTCTCACTTCATCATGTGTTTTCTGGTGCTGTTTATAACTGGCCAACCATGAAAAACTCTTTCCACAGTAAGAACACACATGAGGCTTCTCATCTGAATGAACTGTCAGGTGTTCCTTTAGATGTGATGAAGAAATAAACTTTTTACCACACTGATCACAGTTAAAAGGCTTTTCTCCAGAGTGAACGTGCAGATGATAACTGAGACCTGATGCTGCAGCAAAACTCTTTCCACACTGAGGGCATGTGTACGGTTTCTCTCCAGTGTGGATCCTCATGTGCTGTTTAAGGCTTTTTTGTCTGAAACTCTTTCCACACTGTGAGCAGGTGTGAAGCTGTTTGTTTTTTTCTCTAGAAGTTTTGATTTTACAACGTTCCTTCTCCACTTCATTCACCTCATGTCTTTGCATTTTTACTTCCATCCAGTCTAAAATAAACAAATGATGTGGTTAAAATCAGTTCAAGTGAACCTGATTAAATAGCAGAAACCAAAAAAGGTCACATATTTATCTGAGTATGAAGTATCAGATCTTTGATGTGTCAAAGGTTAGTTCTGTCATTCCTTGTTAATAAAATTAAAATGTGGATATGATCAGTTAGATGATAATTTATCATTGCTCATTTAGTTCAGAGCCACTAAATCTTTTTAACAGAAGCTTTGGTGTTTGTCAGCAGTCAACAATGAAGAATCAAGAATGGACACCAACCTGTTT
>NW_015656309.1:0-148 GCF_001515625.1 Sinocyclocheilus rhinocerous
TTTAGCGTTCAGAAGGGTGCTCGCGAGCGCCCCCTTTGCAGCCGTAATGCGCCCTCGATCCACACTTCTGCTGAGCCCGCACTGGGGCGAGCTCTGCAGCAGACTTCTACCCAACAGTCAAAGCGGCATTACGTCACGAAAGTGCGGA
>NW_015656309.1:273-545 GCF_001515625.1 Sinocyclocheilus rhinocerous
TTATCCACGCCCCCTACCTTTCGGCAGGCCCTAATCTTTCACCACGCCCACTGCTCCAGCCTGCAGTTTACCCCTATTTACTTTGAAGTCCCGATCTGAATCAAATGAAGGATTCGCCGCGATCCGATTGGAGCGCTTCGAAATAGTGAATCATTTGCGACGCAGTGGTGTAACTGATTCGGAGTTTCGGAAAGCTCCATTTCACCCATCACTGTACGTGCTTTTTAAAATCGCTTTTTAAAATCATTCAGGCGATGTCGAAAATGAAAATA
>NW_015656310.1:0-499 GCF_001515625.1 Sinocyclocheilus rhinocerous
ATAGAAAGTATTATGTTCATATTTAGAATTGCACAAAAAGATGTTAAAATGTGTACCTGATATGCCTGTCTCTGTGTGTGTGTGTGTGTGTGTGTGTGTGTGTGTGCACCTTCCCCTTTAAATTTCTGACCGCACTGTTGATCCTAATTTCCTGTCTTTGCACCTCCTCTTCCCTTTTGCACTGTCTCTGCATGAGAGAGGTGTGCTTCTAATGAGCTCTGATTAATCCAATTACATCTTTTTCTTTTAAATTACTTTTGTACTTAAATCTGTCGTCTAAATCATATACAAGACATTGTTTTTCATGTATATTTTATTATTGTATTTTTCTCACGTTTGGTCACTTTTCTGTCCGATGTGAACTGGAAGCACATGCTAATTACATTGCACTTTACATTCGTAACTGGAAGCACATGATAATTACATTGCACTTTACATTCGTCTTACAGAAACAAAAAAGGGCGAATTCACACCGTATATACATACTCTTATGTCTTAT
>NW_015656311.1:0-2670 GCF_001515625.1 Sinocyclocheilus rhinocerous
ATAGAAAGTTCAAAAGAACTGTAACATTTATAAATTACATTTTCATTAGTTTAATACATCTTTGCTGAATAGAAGCACTAAAATCAGAAAAGCTGCATGGCATGAAATGACAAAATGCCGGGCAGAAGATAATTAATATTTAATACATTAATGGAGAGCAGGATTTGACTTGACTCATAATTGAATCCAGTTTAGTTAACATTAGTATGTTTACACAATAAATGTTGCATTGTCCAGCTTAGATGATGTTTTCATCACAGTGCATCCTGTGATTGCATCACCTGTGAAGGATGCATGCGATACTGCATTAAAACCTGGACAGAATCTAGTATCTAGTATCCCTGAAGGCAACATAAGGTTGCTGCCTGAAGTTTGGAACAGCCTTCACATTGCTTGCCTGTGATGCTTTCAGATTCTGCCAACTCACTGGGTTTTGGAACAGATCTTGTGTTTACATACAGTATATCAGTATCTTATTTAAAAAAAGAGCAAGAAAAATAATATTTTCCATTATATGACCCCTTTAAAAAAACATGAGATTCATCTGTGTGGTTTAGTGTGCTCTTGGCAGCAGCTCTCTCCCTTCAGCACTGCAAAAACAAGTTTAGATGATGAAAACGAGACCTACCGAACTGTGAAACATCTCCCTGGTGTGTTGTACAGATTCCTCTATAATTTATCATCATCATATTACATCACAATCTCTGTAATATCATCTCATTTAGCACTGACTGAAAGGGAACAAGCATTTGATCTTGTTTTATCATGTGATCATCAACATGAATTTGTTGATTTATTATGATCAGGTTGCTATAGGCTTGTTTATATACATATATATATATATATATATAGTTTTATTTATGGCAAAAAAAAACTATGTAAAACTACTATCAATATAATGGTATTAAACTAAGCCAATTTGAGTCAGATGTGCCAAAAAAACATTATTGCCACCCATCTGAATAAAGCCTAATAGGTGAGTATTTAAGTGTGTGATGCTGTAGATTTTTCTCGGTGTCGTTTGCTGTAATGAAGCACTATTTAATGCCACAGAGCTGTGATCTCTGATGTGTCTGTCGAGCAGTGAGCCTCAGACAAGCCTGTGATGAGCCCGTAATGAGCCGCCCTTCATACTTTTTCTTTGTCCGTGCCTCGTTAACATTCCCACTCATGTGTCCTTCCTGCTGTTGACACCAAAACGAGGATGAGACGACAGAGAGAGAGAGAGAGCTTGAGGACAGATTGTTCCAGAAGCACTGAGATAGCAGCAGGGGTGAGGAACATGACAGAAGTTGATGTGGAAATGAGGTAACAGCTGTAGACAAATGAAGGAAAATGTGATGATTTCAAGAGAAGAGAAAATGTACATTGTGCAGATTACAGTTAATGTTGTTTGTTGTGTTTTTGTCATTATGGGAATGTGTTTAGAAGTAAATTAGCCAAGCAAGTTGTTCTGAATGTGCAGCAAAGCGACGTCACATGGAATCACTGCATTAGTAAACCTTTTGTTTAGTGTATGCGTGTTATCATGGGCAGCGATTAGCATTAAAGGAATAGCTCATCCAAAAATAAGAATCTGCTGAAAATCTACTCACCCTTAGGTCAACAAAATGTAGATGAGTTTGTTTCTTCATCAGAACAGATTTGGAGAAATGTAGCATTGCATCACTTGCTTAGCAATGGATCCTCTGCAGTGAATGGGTGCCGTCAGAATGAGAGTTCAAACAGCTGATAAAAACATCACAATAATCCACAAGAAATCCACACCACTCCAGTCCATCAGTTAATGTCTTGTGAAGCAAAAATCTGTGTTTGTAAGAAAAAGTTGTCCCGGAATTGACTATTTCTTTCAGTCTTTATTTATAAAAACTAGTTACAGGAACTGAATATTATTTCACATTACAAAAGTTGGATGTGTTGCTAATAGGGTTGTGCCGATAGACGATAGTATCGTGTATCAACGATAGTCAGAGATATCGACGATAGCAGATGTCTTTGTCGATAGTCAAGACGATATTAGGCTCATTCTCCTATTAATGTATTAATAATAATAATAATTATTATTATTATTAGGCGGCCCATTATAATTCGGCTATTATTATCAAATTGCCCCGCTTTTTCATTCAGCACTGTATTTCACACACACACACACACCCACACACATACACACACGTGCGCAAATGAGGAGCCTGTAGCCAGTGAAGGAGTCTCCAACCACAAACACAGACGTACATCGTCTGCTGATATAAGGTATTTCGTTGCACTTAAACAAGTAATCTGAATGGCCTATATATGTGCAGTATTTTAACCGAGCCCTCACTAACTGAGTTTAATGCCACAGTTATGTTAGAACGCATCTCATTCTTGTTTCTGTGGCGGTGCGTCAGGCTCATCATGGGGCGCGCGGTCCGTAGCGCTGTATAACTGTCTGTTTAATTTAAATTTACTCCAAATATCTGAACTTACCTGTTTTAAATGCTTTATATTTAGTGTGTTCGTTTATGTCCAATATTTAGTGTTAAACTGTTGGTCTTTAAAATAAATCCAACTTTTGATTTTCACCGTTGACTTCTCGCACGCGGTTTAAAACACCAAATAGTTGTGAAATAGCCTATGACAAGTACAAGAGAGTCTCTCTCTTGCCCCCACCCACCCATGCACGATAATATC
>NW_015656312.1:0-2941 GCF_001515625.1 Sinocyclocheilus rhinocerous
ATGTTCTTTTTAGCAGCATCATATGACCCCTTTAAGTAACACTGCATATAAAATAAAACCTCTGACCAGGAGCGATAGCAGTCTGACTGAATTATATATTTAAATATGCTAATTATTTTATTTAATATATATATTTTTAATTATTGTATTTCATAACTTTGTTAACAGTTTTGAGGTTACTTTACTCTAAAAAAAAAAAAAATTTACGTGAAGTAATTTTCAACATGTTTGCCACATCTAACAGCAACTGACTTGTCATAAAACTCATAAAGTGGCATTACAAGGTTCTAGGCATGTGACGGTATTAAATTTTCATGTTGCAATTAATTGCTAATGCTTTTGCTTATGCTTGATTTAAACTTTAAAAGTACATTAAAATAGAAACAAAACAAAGTTCTTCAACATGGAATGCAATAGAAATGTAGTAACAGTCATTTCCCCAGTAATTGTTTCATATTTGAAACAATTAGGTGAAGGTTGCAGCCAGGGCTGCGGGACACTGCGGGGGAAGGATTCATCCATTCATTCATTCATGTTTCATTCATTTTGTTCCTTAAATAACCCATGATTTAACTAAAATGAGGGAACAAATTAATACATATAACGAATTCTTAATTCATGGCCATGAAATCTTTCATTTCCCTTCCGCATGTTTACCACAGTAAGAGATGCGAAAACAGTGATAAAAAGTGAATGACAATAAACCTGCGAAATTAGAGGGTTAGACGGTGAGGATTTAGGAAAAGAAACAATGCCTAAATATTATTGAATTTGTGGAAATTCGTGACCAAGAACAAAGCCGCATAAATGTCCAACTTTCTGTTGACCGTATTGCATTGGTTTAATGTTTCAAGTGCTTTAATAAAATTAAAAGGCAAGTTAAGATCGTCATTCTTCCTTTGATGAGATAACCAAATGCGAACGAGTCACGAGCCCACTACCTAGCCTCTATGTGGCGATTGGATGCCGCTAATAATGATGTTGTATGAATAGTTCTTTTTGAACGAATCTTTTAGGTGAAAGAATCGTTCTCGTTGACGTAATCCATTGACTCATATTTCTCGTTCACTGAAATCCCTCCCTCCAGAGCAGCACATGCGCAGCTCAGTGAACCGGGTAGCTCTGTGGACTGTTAATCCTGTTAAAGAATGACTAAACCTCGAGCCAATAGCCTTCGAGTATGAGATGTGACGCAGCATGTGATTTATTGAATGTAGTGAACGAATACGCCCTTCACTGACCGAGGTGCTTTTGAGTCTGAGCATGATCTTCTCGCTCTTGAATGATATAACTGAACTGGTACATGTCGTTCTTGAACGAGTTCAACGAACTGGTACATGTCGTTCTTGAACGAAATTACCTAACTGGTACATCTCGTTCGTGAATGAAATAAATGTGTACCGGGTAGGTCGGTCATTTAGCATGCGAGTCTCTCAGCAGAAAAGCGGATGCAAAGCGCAGTTATAGGTACTGTGCACATATGCTTGTTAACATTCATATTTAACATACAGAACATAACTCCACGTTTAACATAATCCCAGATTTATTAATGTGTAAATGTCTGACCAAACAATTAAAATGTTAATTATGCAAGAAAACCTTGTGCTTTGGTCATCTGAACCACTTAGACTTGGTACAAAATGGTTCAAAAACACGGTTCATTGTTGGTATACTGATAAAGAATTACACTTCTTATCAACCTCTGTCAAATTTAACACACACAACCTTGAACATAACGCTCACACGACCTGGGCTGAGAGTTCTGAGACTCATGGGTCAAGATCATGGGTCCAATAAAAAAAAAATGGTACAGTACAAAATGTTCAAAATAAAATTTTTCAAAGTGCATTACACTATGTACACTATGTATTTATCACTGTTAACACATCCTCGAAAATGAAAGAAATTCCAACCCGAATTGTGCAAAAGGTGCAAAAGGTGGCTAATTCTGTAGCTTGCCATGCCATATGTGTCGAGTCATTTAAAGTGGAAACGCAAAGCGTCAATAAGCAACGGCGAATAAATAACTGTAACGTTATTCAGTACCGTCATGGTTATGGTCTTATGGTCCAAAGATAAGCATATCTTGCCTGTTTTCTTCTAGCATGCTTATTCAGTCTAATTCCTTACATTTATATAGCGCTTTTCTGGGCACTCAAAGCGCTTTACATAGAAGGGGGGAACTATGCATGTGCTCCAAGGTCAGTGTCAACACGATGATCCAACTCATGTTTTGATCCTAAACAAACCCCAATCTAAAAATAAACCTCGATCATCAGGCCTGATCATCCACTGCTGTCAGAATGATGATTATGATATTCGATACCGCAAAAACACATAAAATCATGCTCATTAAAATATGCTAACACAGTTAGCCGCATTTTTGATTAAACAAGTTCTAATGTCAAAACACAAGCTTAGGAAAACGTTCGGAAGATAGGCCTGGAGTTTTGCTCCACTTTACGCGGACATATTCAGTTATTCATTATATTTAGCAGCCTGTTATAGTGCGAGAGAGATTACTTGTTGATATGACTAACGTTAGCTGTCGCGTTAGAAACGCCAAACGAAATGATAAAACCATAACAACTCGATTTTTCTTTTACATAAACTATCTCAGATCTCTACTGGTCAAACTAGGTGTAAACAAACTAACGTTATACGTTTAAAAAAAAAAAAGCTCGGATATGAGCGTGTTTTTACCTGCTGCTGACAGGACTCGCGAGCTGAGGCAGATGCTGGCGTGCACGAGAACCGGTTGGTCGGCACTGTTGCTAACTCTCGCAAGATAAATACGCAACCGCAGCTTAAAAAACAAGCCCAGTATTTTTCAATATTATTTATCATCAATATTATTTATTATTAATTATTTATTACCAATAAACGAACATGCAACATATTAAACTGAACCCACTCTTTTATCTGAAAAGCAAAAACAGAT
>NW_015656312.1:7939-12203 GCF_001515625.1 Sinocyclocheilus rhinocerous
AAAGCGGATGCAAAGCGCAGTTATAGGTACTGTGCACATATGCTTGTTAACATTCATATTTAACATACAGAACATAACTCCACGTTTAACATAATCCCAGATTTATTAATGTGTAAATGTCTGACCAAACAATTAAAATGTTAATTATGCAAGAAAACCTTGTGCTTTGGTCATCTGAACCACTTAGACTTGGTACAAAATGGTTCAAAAACACGGTTCATTGTTGGTATACTGATAAAGAATTACACTTCTTATCAACCTCTGTCAAATTTAACACACACAACCTTGAACATAACGCTCACACGACCTGGGCTGAGAGTTCTGAGACTCATGGGTCAAGATCATGGGTCCAATAAAAAAAAAATGGTACAGTACAAAATGTTCAAAATAAAATTTTTCAAAGTGCATTACACTATGTATCATATCCCTTTATCACTGTTAACACATCCTCGAAAATGAAAGAAATTCCAACCCGAATTGTGCAAAAGGTGCAATAAATGGCTAATTCTGTAGCTTGCCATGCCATATGTGTCGAGTCATTTAAAGTGGAAACGCAAAGCGTCAATAAGCAACGGCAAATAAATAACTGTAACGTTATTCAGTACCGTCATGGTTATGGTCTTATGGTCCAAAGATAAGCATATCTTGCCTGTTTTCTTCTAGCATGCTTATTCAGTCTAATTCCTTACATTTATATAGCGCTTTTCTGGGCACTCAAAGCGCTTTACATAGAAGGGGGGAACTATGCATGTGCTCCAAGGTCAGTGTCAACACGATGATCCAACTCATGTTTTGATCCTAAACAAACCCCAATCTAAAAATAAACCTCGATCATCAGGCCTGATCATCCACTGCTGTCAGAATGATGATCGATTTCTTCATTCTCCAGACCACAATCCTTGATCCACTGTTCATACTTCCAACCAAAACTATTCCCTCCATTCTTTTTATATTCCCAACAATCATTTAAAATTGTGCGTGTACGATGACTCTTATTACCACCCTGTAGATTAACCCAATACATCATCGCAAGCTTTTCTCTTCTGAAATCTAATGGCATCTCCCCCATTTCGACCCTGATGGCATCTAGAGGGGTTGACCTTATTGCTCCACAGCAGATTCTAAGTGCTCTGGATTGTATGTTGTCCAGTTTCTTTAATTCTGATTTTGCTGCAGCACCATACACTGCACACCCATAGTCTATACTAGACCGTATTAAGGCTTGATATACATGTAACAGTGCACTTTTCCTTGCTCCCCATTCATACTTGGCTATTGAAGTCATGCAATTTATTACTCCTTTGCATTTGTTTTCAATTTTCTTAATATGCCTCTTCCAAGTAAATTTTTCATCATAGATTAATCCAAGATATTTGAACTCTGTCACTCTTTCTAACAATTGTTCATATAATTTCAGAGTAATTTGTTCCTTTTTCTTTTTCTTTGTAAAAACCATATATTGAGTCTTTGATACTGAAAACTTCAATCCCCAATCTACTGACCACCTTTCAACTTCATTTATTGATTCTTGTATTCCTTTAACTACATTTCCTAAATTCCTACCTCTTCTCCATACTGCACCATCATCTGCATATAATGCCTTCCCAATGCTTGGTTTAACTCTTTCAAATATATCATTAATCATTACATTAAATAAAATTGGACTGATTACACTTCCTTGTGGAGTCCCATTCAGGATATCATACGATGCTGACATTTCTTCCCCTATTCTTACTATTCTTACCCGCTCAAACAAAAAATCTAATATCCAATTATACATTCTCCCCACTATTCCGATTTTGTTTATTTTGTTTAACAGTCCCTCCCTCCATAAAGTGTCATATGCCTTTTCAATGTCAAAGAAAACAGCAACAAGAAATTCTTTCATTATTAGAGCTTTTTTAACATCATTTTCAAATAATATCAGAGCATCCATTGTAGATCTCTTCTTCCTGAAACCACTCTGAGCTGATGATAATATTTCTTTTTTCTCCAAAAAATAATTCAACCTTCTTACTATCATTTTCTCCATGACCTTGCATAATGTAGATGTAAGAGCAATTGGCCTATAACTATTAGATTTTGATGCATCTTTACCTGGTTTCACTACTGGTATCACTATTGCACTTTTCCAATCTTTGGGTAAGGTGCCTTCATTCCATATATGATTATATAAATCCATTAATGCTTTAACGGCTACTTCTGGTAAATTTTTTAACATACTGTAACTGATCATGTCTCTCCCTGGCGTTGTATTCTTTGAATTGTTAATGGCTATTTTTAACTCAAAAGAATTAAAATCCTCATCCATATTACTATCAACTCCTTGTTTTTTCATACGAACATTCTCATATATTTTACTTAACTCTTGTCTTCTTTTTAAGAACTTATCATTCAAGTTTTCAACACTATGAACTTTAGCAAAAGTTTTGGCTAAGACTTCTGTCTTTTCTTTATTCGTTCTGGCTATTTTCCCTTCCTCTTCAATTACAGGGATCTGTTTATAATTATTAATACCATTCATTTTCCTAATCATTCTCCATACCACATGCATTCCAGTCTCTCTCCCAATTGTGTTACAGAATTCCTGCCAAGCCTTTCTCTTTGCACTTTTAATTACCCTTCTTGCAGCTGCCCTTTTCTTCTGATATTCTACAACTGTATCTTGAGTTATTAACCTTTTTAAAATCCGGAATGCCTTATTCCTCTCTCTAATTGCCATTGTGCACTCTTCAGACCACCACGGTACACTTTTCTTTTTCTTTCCATTACCTCTTATTAACGGTATAGATTGATTTGCTGCAGAAATTATTTCTCCTACTACCTTATTATATTTCTCCTCAATATTCCCTTCCAACTTCATATTTTTGAAATTTTCTTCACACAACACATAAAATTCCTTCCATTTTGCCTGCTTAAATCCCCATCTTGCAGACTGATTAAAGTTTTGCCTTTGGACTGCACTCTGAATCTCACAAACTACAGGCCAATGATCACTGCCCAAATTATCTTCATGTACAGTCCAAGTACACTTACCGGCTAAGGCAGCTGATGTTATTGTGAGATCTAAACATGACATGCCACCTTTAATTATATCCATTCTTGTTGGTTTCCCATCATTCAAACATACAAGCAAGTGCTCTTCTATAAATTCTTCTATAACTATCCCATTATTGTCTGTATTTTTACTACCCCATAAATCATTATGTGCATTAAAATCCCCACATATAATAATTTTACTCCGTGTATCACCCATCACTTCTTCTAATACAGTATTACTTATTTCTTTGCATGGATTATAAAAATTTGTAATTCTAATTTCTTCATGTATTCCCATTACTTCTATACTTACACATTCTACATTATTACTTTTGTATATTCTCTTATATGCTATGCCTTCTTTAATAAATGTTGCACACCCTCCCCCTCCCCCTCTTCCAGTTTCTCTATCTTTCCTCTCTACTACATATCCATTGATCTTAAAATCCAAGGAGCTATTTAACCATGTCTCCTGAATACACATGATGTCTGGTGCCTTTTCCATTTCTGTGATATGTTTTTTAAATTCTTGCCCATTTGCTATTAAGCTCCTGGCATTCCATGTAGTAGTAGGAAAGACATTATACAACTATGTATTATTACTCTGAGTCATATCCAAAGCAGCAGTTCTTTCCTTTGCTTTCAAAATCCCATGGACCTCCTCTGCTGTAACTCCTGTTAACTTGAGAAATTTGTTAGCACATTCTACGACAATCTTTAACTTGTCCGATTTCCTTTCCACTTGTGAAGTGCCATTTACCACCGCACAAATGAATGCCACAAAGTCAATTTTATTCATCATAATATGTAGATCTGATTCCTTCCTCTCAGGATTTACTCCTTTCTGGATATAGGATTCCGTCCTGATTCCTTGCACATTAGTTCTCTTTGTTTCAACTATACCTTTGGCTTTTACCTTACGGGTAGCTTCTGCATATGTTAAATTTTGCACTGTTTTTATTTTTTGTACTTCACGAGCTTCTTGTTGTACAGGGCATCCTGCATATGCTGCGCTATGTCCTCCCCCACAATTACAGCATTTAATCTCTACACCCTCCTCACACTTGCCATATTCATGTTCTCCCCCGCATTTTGCACATCGCATTTTCCCTTTACAAAGATTTGCAGTATGTCCCATTCGTTGGCATTTGAAACATCTCAAAGGTGGAGGTATGAACTCTCGTACCAAGAAGCTTACAAATCCTAGCTTCACTCTTATCGGCAG
>NW_015656312.1:23064-25403 GCF_001515625.1 Sinocyclocheilus rhinocerous
TACACTACACAACCATAGTCTATACTAGACTGTGTGGCTTGATATACATGTAACAGTGCACTTTTCCTTGCTCCCCATTCATACTTGGCTATTGAAGTCATGCAATTTATTACTCCTTTGCATTTGTTTTCAATTTTCTTAATATGTCTCTTCCAAGTTAATTTTTCATCAAAGATTAATCCAAGATATTTGAACTCTGTCACTCTTTCTAACAATTGTTCATATAATTTCAGAGTAATTTGTTCCTTTTTCTTTTTCTTTGTAAAAACCATATATTGAGTCTTTGATACTGAAAACTTCAATCCCCAATCTACTGACCACCTTTCAACTTCATTTATTGATTCTTGTATTCCTTTAACTACATTTCCTAAATTCCTACCTCTTCTCCATACTGCACCATCATCTGCATATAATGCCTTCCCAATGCTTGGTTTAACTCTTTCAAATATATCATTAATCATTACATTAAATAAAATTGGACTGATTACACTTCCTTGTGGAGTCCCATTCAGGATATCATACGATGCTGACATTTCTTCACCTATTCTAGCAAGCACATTCAATCTATCTGTGAAGGGTTGAAACTTGAAGACTTCAGTCTGATTCATTTCCCTGAACCGGTTCTTTCGAACGTTCCTTTAAGGTGAACCGACTCAAACAGACTCATCAGTTATTTTTGCGTCATCAGGTAAATCTGATATCCCAGCACCATAGACCATTAAAAAAAAAACTACTTAATATGCTACTTAATGTGTTTGTGTATTTATTTATTTTTTATGTTTTTGAACAGTACTACATCTTACATATTCCAAACCTGCGACTTGTGTTATCATTTTTTTAAATAAAAAAAGTAAATAATGGTCAAAGCTTACTTTTGCATTGGCAGGGTACAAAGATTATTTATTTATTTATTATTTATTTTCAAGTCAGAATGTCAAATACGGTGAAAGCTAAATTGTTAAGTGTGAATAAATATCAAAATAAATGTAGCTTTTTTTCTGTTTTTTGGACTGTGTCTGAATCTTGGGGTTAGGTCTTCATCTAGTCTTCACTTCAGTTGTTCACATTAAAAACCTGTTTCTCCTTTGAATTGACAGGTTTTGTCCCATTATTCTTTACTTAATGATGCATCCGATTCATCATAGCCATGCATTTGAACCGTTTCTGCAGAATGTATGCTGTATACTGCTGTCATGTTTGCAGAAGTCTGCATTGCCGGGTCCGACCCAACAAGCCCCCTTCTCATCAGCACTGATGCAGATGATTGGTAGGGCCGTAACAGCAGCCCTAGCCTGGGGGGATCTGGCTGTGGACCATTCTGATGTCATATGTTTGATCAGCTCATCTGGGTCATTGTTCTAAACCAAACCCCCTTTAGTTCCAGCTCATTTTGTGCCTTCCTGTACACACACAATAAGCAAGTGTGATGTGCAGTGCATTCAAAGTGCATGTGAATCTGTGAAAACAAATTAAAACATCCCTTTTATATTCCCATAGAATGAATTTATAAGTAATCAATCTCAATTTCTCTGATGAATATGACATACAGTGATTACTTTAACTGTATTACCAAATATTATTATGTATTAGCATACATCCGTTATCCGTTTATATTCCCTGACCCTAACTAGTCCTCTCACAACTAGCTTTTTATGGGACTGTCCCAGTTTGTGTTCTCTCAGGGTCTGTTTTAATAAGGACTGATCTACATCCTGCTCATTCTGTCTTACCACACACACTGGTGCGTCCCAGCGGACCATCCATTCTGGATTCACTGCTTTAAATATGTATTGAGTGTTTATATGCTCTGAATATGGAAGTAGACTGTTTGCCCAGCTATTGCCACTCACTCATTTACCAACATAGATTTACATGCCAATGGGATCAGCTAATAAAATGTGTATTTTATTTTATTTTATAATTTTGCAAATATTAATATTAATAAATATTAATTTCATAATTTTTTTTAAATATATTTTTTATTTTATCTTTAGAATGCTTTATCTTAATCCACCATAAGGAAAAATAGAGCAGCAGTCACTCTTGTGGTCTTTAGAGCTCTGATTTATTGCTAGATATTGATCTCTGACTCCCTCTCACGAGCCGCTACTGTGAGGAGCACGGAGCGAGGAACGAGAAGACGTGGAGAAGACTTCAAACAAACAGACTTTAATTGGCGCCGGCGACTGACACGGAGGTGTGGATCCGAAAGGCCGTGGTGGAGCCGGAGCGACAGAGGACTGAGGAGGAGCCGAAGGGATGAAGGAGCCTGATGGAGCCGGAGGGATGAGGCGCAGCCAGAGGAGTGGGGTCCCGAGGCGCAGGATGGTCGACGCCAG
>NW_015656312.1:25541-27139 GCF_001515625.1 Sinocyclocheilus rhinocerous
TCTCTGGGCTAAACTCGGGGACTGGAGCCCTCTCTGGGCTAAATTCGGGGACTGGAACCCACTCTGGGCTTGATGTGAAGACAGGAGCCCTCTCTTTGCTGAACTGGGAAACGGGAGCCCACTCAGGGCTGGACGGGACTAGCAGGGACGAAGGAGAGGGGACAAGTCGGCTTCCAGCTCTGTTTCCCAGTCAATAAGATCCCCCTCGAAGTCCAGCAGTCCCAGATGTATAATCAGCTCACCTCGGGACAGACGGTGAACGGGGATCCGTGTCTCTCCAGTGTCCACTCCACAAAGGTGGCGAAACTCGCTCGAGGGCCTTCCTCGGACGACGCTCTCTATGCCGGGTTTAGACTGGCGTCATAGAAAGCACAAGCGCGACATCCGGGTAGCTGGAGAGGTTGGCGAGGACCAGGAACAGTCTGGTGTGGCCCTCGAGCGATCTTTCCCCCTGCTCCAGCAGCAGGAGGAGGTATTCAGGGCGGGCGAGAGGATCCATGGGCACAACAGAAACAAAAAAGACTTGGTAAAAATGGAAACAAAAATGGAGGAAACACACAGAGGTAACTGTTTCGGTCTGGTATTCTGTCACGCTACGCCACGACTGTGAGGAGCACTGAGCGAGGAACGAAGAGACGTGGAGTGAACTTCAAATGAACATTACTTTAATAAACATCCAATGGAACTAGGAACACGCACGTAGCAGAGAAAGATGAACTTTCAATACCAGACAAAGAACTCAGAACAGGACTCACTATAAATACACTCGACTTAACGAGGGGATGAAGAGACACACCTGGAACTAATGAACAAGCAACATGGGAAAACTAGGTCAGGGCAGGCACATGGAGAGGGAAAAACACACAGAATGAGTCCAGGGGCATGACACTCTGAGGGATTCAGAAAATTACGTTCAATATTGTATACTGATTTGCTGAACTGAATTGGGATGAGAGGCTCATCCTCTTCTATTTAGATCTATGAATGTACTGTAAACATGTATTTTTTTTCTTTTTTAGGAGCAGTAGACTGCAGTAGATGACCTGCCTCTGGTACTCAATGATGTAAGAGAAAGGAAGTCAACCACCTAACAGGCTAATCCAGCTCTGGAAACTAGACGCACAGCTTAACCGAATCAGAAGAGAGGGATCAGACTCCTGATGAGAGAAAGAGAATGGAGATGGGATACTAAAAGGGGTGTGTCAGGCAGCATGTGTGTGTCCCTGCGAAAAGCCGAGATGGGTATGTGTGTGTGTTTTAGAGAGAGAGAGAGAGAGAGAGAGAGAGAGCACTAAAACACACATGCGTGCGCAGGCACAGACAGAATCAAATCTTTTCTGCAGCAGGATGGGAGGCAAAAGGATTACTCCTATTTTAGACTCTTCATCCATGCGTCCCGGGGTAAGCACATCTCTTCTGGCACAATCAAACTTTCAGTCTATGCATATATGTGTATGTGAGTTCAGGTGCTTCTGTGTGAAAATGTGTCACTGAATGCTGCTGCTGAAGAGAGGATGCATTAAACAGTGCTGCACTGGCTGGAAATGTAGACCAGCACCAACCCCCCCCCCCCACTTCTCTATTGCTAAAATATAAAT
>NW_015656312.1:27430-48744 GCF_001515625.1 Sinocyclocheilus rhinocerous
TCTCTATTGCTAAAATATAAATGATAAAGACAAGGTTAATGTGAGTTAAGAAGCTGGCACTGCATCAGCTGTCAGGTCGTTTGACATAAATCTAAGCAGTCTAATGCAATTGCTAACTGTTACAGTCATAATATATCTGCAATTATATAATTAATGAGGACTGATTCATGCAGACTGCAAAATATATAGCATTTGTCTGTGTAAAAGTATACACTATGATGTATTTTGTAAGTATTTCTGTGTGGTACATTTTTTTTTTATGAATTGGGTCACATGACTCGAGGGGATCGAATAAGACTGATGGTGTGTAAATTCAGAGCTCTGGCTGTAATATACGCCACTCAACACTCAACCTTTAGTGCAGTGCCACTGTTGGAGAACCAAATATGTCCAATTCCAAAGATTTGACATTAGAGATAAATATACATCAGCTATCAGATATGATACATTAAATAAAATAACATACATTGGCTGATAACTATTATATTGTGCATTCCTAATTTCAGTATTATTGGATTTTTGTTGGAAAATTTGGATATTTATCGGGCCATTACTGGATATTTAAACTGCCTATGTTAATATTTAAATATTATCATAACACCAACACTAACTTAAAGTGATAGCAAATGAGTATTGTAAACATTTAACCCTTTTATGTTATATTGTATTTTATTATTTAGCAAATTTTATTTTACTAATTTATTATTTTTGATGAGATTTTATCTTATTTTATTTAGCAAAAAAGTAAAGTATAGATTTATAATAAATATAAATATATTTTTGAATAAAGTATAATTTTATACTAATTTCAACAATTTTATTTTGTTATTTATTTTATTGTTTTGAAAAGAAGTATAGACTTATAATAATTTATAAATATTGTAATATTTTATTTAGCAAAAAAAAAGTGTAGATTGATTGACTGATTAGCAGATTGAATGAGTATATTTCTAATATTGCTATTTAACATGGAAATAATTGGATTATTGTTTTGGGTGGATTTTAATGTTGGTGCATGCCTATTTGAAATCAGTTTATGGTTGAATCTAGTTGTTCTTATCTCGTGTTTTTTTCTTCTTCTCCCAGAACCAGTGCAGAATGTGAGAGTCAAAAGGAGACAGCTTGGTGATATTGTAAAGAATAACATCTTCAGAGGAGTGTCAGCATGACCCCTCACAGTGAAGCTCTACTGCTGGTCTTCAGTTTCTCACTGTGTGGTAGTCTGTCTGCTGCATCTTTGAATAGAAATGAAAGAGCCCACTTTTGGGCTAGCACAGACACTGAGCCAGCACAATGGATGTCCCAATCAACAAAAATGGACATGACTACTCCAACCGATGTATTACATTCAGAGGAGAATAGGCAAGACCTTGAGGTGGACCTTTCAGTTGATCTAAACCCCTATGTCACAATGAAGGATCATGGTTTGTCAAGACTTCTAGCCTCAAGAACACCATGGATCAAAACTTTGACTTCCACTAACACTGAACCTCTTTCAGACATCCAGAATGATGAAGAGGCATCTGATTGGTCAACTTTTAGTAAGCAAGTCAATATGGAACAATCTTTTAAATCATCTTCATTGGCAAGACTACAGCCTTTTCCTTCTCAGGCCTGGAGTACTGAGTCCAAGACACCTATTGCTTGGAATACAGAGACATATACACCTCAGACTCCTACTGAAACCAGATTTAGCACCTACCAGATACTGAGGAAGTCCTCTGGTGCTACCCAGACACCATATGCCAGAGGAACCTTAGATGGTACCACTTTGCCAAGAGGGCTGACAGACTATCTGCGGCCATCTGAGGAAACAAAGGATTTGACAGATGCTCCTACAGGTAATCAAATTAATGATACACCAGAGACAACTTTGCATGTCATGACAGAACCTCATAGCGTGTAAATGTGTACCTGCATAAAAGACATGCTAAGTTTTTTGGTTGTTAAAAAGGCCAGCTTAGACCAAATGTATTTCCATGTTGGATCATGATGGTTCATGTTGGTCTGGTGCTGATATATCATTTTGATACAGACACCACTGAAAATAGTCATAATAATAGGCTAATCACAATAATCATAGTGAGTCAGTTGTTATAACCGTTCTGATGGATTCTGTTCAGTGAAGGATTTGTGAGACTAATTCAAACAAGTAACTTGTCTTATTAAACTATTAAAAGAACCGGCTCATATGATTCATTTGTTTGGGAATTACACTATATTTCTCACACTGTATGTTGTGATTCACAAATCACAAAAAACAACTGGATAATGTTCACGAATCTGACTACTCTGGTGGCACTATATGTTTTGATTCACTAAAAAGAATTGGTTCATAAGAGCAATTTGTTCATGAATCAGACTGCTAATGTTTCTCTGTATACTTATAATTCACTAAAAATAATCGGCTCATAAGAGTAATTTGTTCATGAATCGGACTACTCTGGTGGCACTATATGTTTTGATTCACTAAAAAGAATTGGTTCATAAGAGTAATTTGTTAATGAATCGGACTACTCTGGTGGCAATGTATGTTTTCGATTCACTAAAAAGAATCAGCGCAAAAGAGTTGTTTGTGAATCCGATTATTCTGGTTGCACTGGATGTTTTTGATTCACTAAAAATATTTGACTCATAAGAGTCATTTGTTCATGAATCATACTACTCTGGTGGCACTATATGTTTTGATTCACTAAAAATAATTGGTTCATAAGAGCAATTTGTTCATGAATCAGACTGCTAATGTTTCTATGTATGCTTATAATTCACTAAAAATAATCGGCTCATAAGAGTAATTTGTTCATGAATCGGACTACTCTGGTGGCACTATATGTTTTGATTCACTAAAAAGAATTGGTTCATAAGAGTAATTTGTTAATGAATCGGACTACTCTGGTGGCAATGTATGTTTTCGATTCACTAAAAAGAATCAGCGCAAAAGAGTTGTTTGTGAATCCGATTATTCTGGTTGCACTGGATGTTTTTGATTCACTAAAAATATTTGACTCATAAGAATCATTTGTTCATGAATCGGACTACTCTGGTGGCAATGTATGTTTTTGATTCACTAAAAAGAATCAGCGCAAAAGAGTTGTTTGTTTGTTTGTGAATCTGATTATTCTGGTTGCACTGTATGTTTTTGATTCACTAAAAATATTTGTCTTGTAAGAGTCATTTTATTCATGAATCGGACTACTCAAGTCTTTTTTACTGTATCACTTTTAATACAAATGGAAAATTCCCTCGTTCACTCTTTCAAATACACAGGTACAATATGATTAATGGGGCAACCTCACTGCTGGAAAACAACATTGACACACTGATGATGACATTTTAGACTGAATAAAATATGTAAATGTGCAAATCAAAATTTTGTAATAAAGGGATATCGGTATGTACTTCTACTGCATCTCTTTGGTAATCCTGTTTTGGCATTTTGGCATTAGCTTCCTCTTAATGCCTGTGTCAGTAAGACTAACCCTGCCTACTGTTCCTCAAGCTGCAGTGGAAACATCAGTATTCCAGCAGTGAACAAGCCATTCATCACTGCAGATGTGAGTGGGATACAAGCCCCCTAGCGACTCGTTGTGAAACTAAATACAATTTACAGCTTCTTTTGTATGAATCTTTTGTAATTAAAGTTTGGCTGAGGATTATGGGTAAAAAAACAAGAACAAAAGCAGGTTTAAATCAAATGATGTAGTTTCTTTTTGAGCTAGCATATCCGTTCCACTTGTTTGAGAACAGGTTTATAATCCGATTTTCTCTTTCTCAGATAGCCTGACAGAGCCTACTCTCAATATGACAAGTCCTGACCCTGAAAGAGAGAAGCGTGAGGATGTTGACCAAGTGAAAAAGGAAGAAAATGGCCAATCGACCACCACTGTGATCAAGGTCACTGAAACCTATCCTGAAGCAGGTACTGAAGCATTCATTGTCAGAATGACCTCTATTCTAACACATGATCTTTTACTGTTGGTGATCAGAGCGCAAGCGCTTTCCAGTCCTTCACAATGCTTCTAAATTTACATGCATCTGAGAGATTACAAGAAAATTTTATTTAAAAAAATGAAGGTTTGAAATAATTGAACTCGGGGTCTTTCATATGTAACCAGTTTTATCATTTTAGCCTCACGCAAAAACAAACATACAATATGGTACGTGTAGTCTGATTCACATGCAAATTACTATTATGAGTCAATTCTTTTTAGTGAATCAAAATGTCTCTTGAGCTCACTAAGACTACATTTATTTGATCAAAATACATTAAAAGCAGTAATAAAAAAAAAATAAAAATAAAAATAAAAACTGGTTTAAATATATTTTAAAATACATTTTTTAAGCAACTAAGACTGGAGTAGTGGGTGCTAAAAAAGTATAATATATATATATATATATAGCCTTAAATGACCATTTGTTTACATTACTAAAAGAAAATGTTATGAGAAAGTTGACAATACAAAAGCTAAGACTTTTTTTTCTTAGAAATAAGATAAAACTGTAGCAGAAACTGGCGAGCTATGAAGATTAAGGGTTTATTATATATTGCAACTCTTCATTAACACTTTTTGTTTTGTTTTCTCTTTTGTCGTTTTTGGTCAACCAAAGAGATTTTAAGGGTGGCGATACTGAAATCTCGTCCTGTGAACAAAGGTCAATCATTCAATCTGTAGAGGGAAAACTCAAGCTAGATTCTCTGACCTTAATTAACACATGCTAAAGGCTAATGCTGATTCAGAGATTCAGTCCCAGTGTCTGGATCATTACTCATGCAGAAACACTTACTAATAATCTATATTAATCAATCAGTCCTTCAATAAGCAATGAAGTGCCTTTTGATCCACAATTAGTGCAGAGTATTGGTAAAAAGTTAGGCTGTATTCAGATTCTCCTTCTCACTTCCACACACAGGTATTTAAGTGATGTAATGTCATGAAAGTGTGTCAGTTACTAGTTTTTAAATAGTCACACTCATGGGAACGGCAACAGGATCAATGCCCTCTTATCTGTGCCGTATGTGAATGTGTGTCAGAGATGAAGGGTGCAACCCATTTACAACAGCCTAGTTCCACATAGCTAATAACACAGTCATTGTTTTATATATTTACGATTGATGGTGTATCGTCTTATATTAATGCTGAGATTCATGACCCTGGCTTTCATACTGGAGCAACGTACAGTTATCTACTTACCTCTTGTTTTAGATCATTTGTATACTTCTAGATACAGGATTCTCTGTGAAACATGGTTTGTTGTGTGTTTTCTCTGCGGTTTAAATACCTCTTGTGCTGTATCATGTGTAACTTCATTATATGAAAAAAAAAGAAAAAGAAAAAGAAAAAAAACCTAAGCAGGCTCGTGGAGAATATTAGCTTTGTGTTTTGTGAATATAACCTCATGAGTGCATAAACAGACTAAATCTAATTTGAGGCTGCATTACAATATCTTGCTCCACTTTAAAAACAGCATTCTATAACTAACAGTTAAAAAAATATGAGTAAATAATATGAAATGGTTCACTCAGTATTGTTTTGCTCATTAAAGCAATTTTGTAAAAAAAAAAAAAAAAGGAAAATGTATTTATTTAGCCTATTGTTTTTCTGGGTTTTTATTGCAAAGTCTAACAAGTGTGCCAAAAATCTTAATTAAATAAGTAAATAATAACATAAATAATCGAAAAAGAATGTTTGTGCTGTGGTTTCTTGTCACTGGTATGATCAATGTTAAAAACTTTAATTTTAAAATACAGGACGTTCCAACAGTAAGTGTTCCATTGTTCATCTATAAAACCTTGTTTAATGTTTGTGTGAATTAATTTATAGTGAAGAGCAGGCAAAAGCACGCACATCAATCTCAACTGGGTGCTCGACTAAGAAACAAGTGGAAATTTTTTTGGATGTAAAGTCGGCAACATAGCTTTATATGTTTTTGATTTATTTTTATTTCGTATTTTGGTTTCTCTGTTTTTCTCCTTGGTTGATATGTTATTGTTTTGGTATTATTATTATCATGATAATATGGTACGGTCATGTGACCTTTGATCACCTGGAGGTAGGCCTATAAAGATTGGGATATCAGTGTTGTTCATTTGTCTGATGAAGAGCCTGCGTTCTCGAAACGTCACATATGCTATGCGACAGTTTTTAAAAAAAATAAATTTTTTGATACTTTTGGAGCTTTGGTGTTGCCGACTTTACATCCAAAAAATTTTCCACTTGTGAATTAATTTATGAAATTAAATTAACGTTATATTTTATATGTACTTATATATACCTTGTAGGTACTAATATGTACCTTTAAGGTACCTTTAAGGTACTAAGTGTACCGTGCCCCAGTGACAGCTTTTGTGCCTTTTTCTGAGAGTGTATGTAAAACTAAATGCATCTTAAACCAAGCTATATATTGCATTTCAGCATCTCCAGGTGATGACAGACGCAAATCTTCCACACTTCATGACTGCAGCCTGGTTGGCACTGGGATCTGTCAGTCGCCTGACTCCTCATGGAATCACGCTTCAACTAACAACACCCTGTCCACTCCACCTCCTGTGTATGAAACCACACCCCCTGGTGTAATAACCTCACCCCCTGAAGCCCAGACCCCGCCTCTATTGGTCCCTTTACTGGCTGACTGGAATGCTGCTATGGCAACATGGGGCCTGGCATGGGAGTTGCAGGTATACGGGCTCAGCTGTGTGTTCTCGCTCGTGGCTGTGCTGTCTGTGCTCAGCCTGATGTGTCTGCCATTGCGCTGGCCCTCTGGCTGTGCCCACTTCAGCCTCCTCCACCTTCTCCAACTACTAACAGGTTCCAGCAGAGCTCTGTGGCTCCTCTATGATCCATACGGCCAAAAAGAGCGCCTACCCGTAGTCTGGGCACGACTGATGCACGAAGCTGCCTATCCCTGTATTACTGCATCATTTGGCCTTCTGCTTCTACTGCTAACTGCTCGCTCTTGTACCCAGCTACTTTCCCAGAATACCCTGCAGCGCAGCACCTGCCTGTTGGCTGCCCTAGTGCTGCTGCACATAGCCATAGTGATGGCTTCCATGGCAATACTGCAACTCTTTCCCACCCTGAAAATTGTGCCTCTATTACCGCCAGCAGCCTTTGTGTTGATGTCCTCTCTCTTGTCATTCACGTACCTGCTTCTTTACTGCTGTGCCCGTGCCGATGTCAAGCACATTTACCGGCTAAACGATAGCTCTCCTGAGCGGCCATCATGCCATGCTAGCAGGTGTCCATTCACAGAGGCACGGATGTGGGAAAGGGCAGCCAGGACAGGGGTATTCTCTGCCCTGTTTCTGCTAGCATGTGGCAGTCTACGACTTTACGCCATGCTCCATGCAGGAGGGCTGACCGGTGGAGTCATGGTTGGCCTGATGCCCTGGCCTTGGTGGGGCTTTCAGCTCAGCTGCCGAGTGTGTGAAACAGGAGTATGTCTCACACTCGCTCTTGTAATCACTCACCCCCTTCTCTGTTGCGGAGTGCCCCTTTCCAAACCAGGAGGCTGCAGCTGGCTCTTCAAAAAGAGACCCACAGAAGGCGCCACGTTGGCCAAACCCACCATCCTCTCGAGTCGGTGTGGCTGGTCACTACGGCCCGCCGAGAAGCTGGGGTTGTGTGAGGGAATAGTACGGCGGGAAAGCGAAAGCGTGCCACTCTACACCTTGGTGGAACTTCCGCACAGCGAATCAGACGGTTTGGACCTCCACTATCCAACCAGCCCTCAGCACGAGTCTTGCACACAGCTCTCCCAAACCACAAAGAAGAGCAAAGTATCCCATGCGTCATCCTTTGCAAGCTTCGACGCCGACTCCACGGCAGATCTGCGGCCCCCTTCGCCAATCGACCTGCGACGAAGCATCGACGAGGCCTTGAACAGTGAGGCTCTGTTCCAGCATAGTCTGTTCGGCTCTTCCAGGCTCTCTCTCAGCACACGCGGACCCCCGGACGGACAACCCTGTCGGGGAAACTCCACCGAACCCAGCCTATACCGCACTGCCTCCTGTGGGGATGTGGACCCCGCTACAGTCACCAGCCGACCTAGGCAATGGAGCACTGTATCTGGGAGACCAGCTCACGTCTCGGTCAATTGCAGTGGATTAAACTCAACACAACAGTCCCAGAGCAGCGTACATAGGGGCTCTCAGTCCGGGCAGCAACTCCACAGACGGTACACGGCCTTGGGCTCTACGTCCACCAGAGAGAGCGTGGATGTGGAGACAACTTCTCATGTTGATGAGCTTGCCGTTCAGGCTGAATTCATCAACGTCTGCAGGCAAATAGATGCAATCAGTATCAGTAGTGATACGATCGACCTATAGGGGGAGAAATCTTTATTCAACTACATTTACATTTATTCACTTAGCAGATGCTACAGATTGTGCTTTAGAGGATGTGCTGTACTTACCTTGCAGAATTAACATTTTCCAGTTTAACCCAGGGGTGTCGAGGTGTGCTCTTGGAGGTCCACCTTCCTGCAGTTTAGTTTAGACATACCTGCTTGTTTCAGGTGTGTTTAATTTAGGCTAGACCTAAACTCTGCTGGACGGGTGACCCTCCAGAAGCAGGAGTGGACACCCCTGATTTAACCGAACACCTTTAAGTAATTTCAACCCTAACAACTCCAATTTACAGAACTTGTCTTGATATAAATGTGGAGAGGAATTTGCTGTTGATGCACTCTGCTTGAATGGAAAGAAATGTTTTATTTTAGAAGCAGACATGACATGGACAAAACGGCAACTTACAGCCTTTAAGTGACTGATGTTCTCTATCAACGGTGAGAAATTCTCTGAAATCCACTTCTCATATTTGACAAATCTTGTTGAACATGCTTGGTTTGATCAAAATACTTTAAAAAATAATCTAATGTACATGAGGCTTGTGTACCTTTTAGCAATAAAGCTAGCACTTATGAACATGTTTTATGATGAGATGTATTTTGGTTTTGCTTACTGCACAGATCACCTAAACACTCATTGACAACATTACAACTGTATAGAAACACATTCTCTAGAACCAATTAGCATTTTATTTCAGCACTATCATTGGTGTTAACCCACTTATCTGTGGCAGCCCTGTCACTTAACAGTTTGTTCTGGAATGAGACCTAGGTGTATATACTTATGGGAAAGGATGTATTTAGCAAAAGGCTGCATGAAGATAACCATGCAAACCATGCTAATGAGCTGTTGTATGAATGGAACATCAAGTACATCTTTTTTTTTAACTGTTTAACTGTTTTTTAAATACATTTAGTGCTTCATTAAAATCAATTTTATCATGTACCCATAATCCCTCACAGCCATTCTGCTACACAAAAACTGCCCTCTGTTGGCCATGGAGATGTAATAACATGACAGCTTGTGCATCTGTCATCTTTATTAGTGCATGATGTCTGTGTGACTGGCAGCAGGAGCTCATCGCAAAAACTTTAAGATTGTCTCACTCTTGGCTTCTCTTTTTTTTTTCTTCAAATGTTTGAGATGTGCATTTGCTCTCTGTGACTAGTAAATGGTCCAATACTTCTATGCTTTTACATGACAATGTAAACCTCTGAATTGCACTGCTCATTATGCTACGGTGTTTAGAAAGAGGTACATTAACATTTAAAAGATTTAAGCAAAGTATAGAGTAGACAGAAACTGATACTACAGGAAAAAATTAAGAAACACCGTCTATAAAACTCTTTCTTTATTCTATAAACTGTATTATATTCAGAATGACAACACAACAGTCTTTGCAAACTACCAAATGGTGCCCAAGTTGAAAGTGTCACTTTTACAGCAAATGCTTTTGACTGTCCTTCAATTCTGACCTTTTTTATCCTGTAAAATGTTTGATATATACATAAATGCTTCTAAGTTAAATGATGCAAGTGTGTGAAACTGTTAAATAAACAAAAGAAATGAGCATGTCTGTGTACATTATTGGCTAGTGTAAGGAGAATAGCAGTACTGAATACCTGACTTTAAGGCTGATACTCAATCTGGTCCATACAATAACATCATTCTAGTTCTCTCTGGATAATCTGAAAAGCATTGTGACACAAGCAGTCTGCAAACTTGCCCTATTGGGAAAAAAAACAAATGCATTTTTTAGATTACATTAAAATGTAACTGGTAACACTCTAATGGCAAATGTGTTTCCTCATATACCACAATGGTCACAAAAAGTATTATTGCTATTAAAATAACAGACAATGCGAATTAGTATGAACCAGCAAGACAGTCTGGAAAAACATACCCCACATATCAGAAATGTTCATAGACACACTCTCTCTTATATACACACACACACACGTAGCATCCTCATATTTCAGATGATGCAGTACATTCATAAGATTTTGAAAATAATCTCTCTAGTACCTAGTCTAATTTCTTACAGGGAAGCCCAAAGAAAATAAAAAAAATCAAAACAATAAAGTCCACAGTACATTCAGTACTGTTGCTGGCTTTTATTACAATAAGACAGGTTTTTTTTGTTTTTCATTTTTAATGTTTAATCTATATTTAATGTGTATTTCTATAATAAAAATACATATGTGATATTTCTTATTATATAATTAGCATTACACAAACAATTTAATTCTTATTCTCAGTGATTAAAAGATTAAACAAAAAAATGATTGCATTGGCCATCAAATATGTAAATGACCACTGATCAAATGAAGAAGCAGCACTATGGTGCGCTTTTTCATAGCGTCGGTTTCCATGGTGACTCGTCGATTCGTCGCTCTGTTGAGAAAGTCTTGTGTGTTAACCGTGAATATACTTATTTGTTTGGGTTAATCAACCGAGAGTTCAGGGTATATGTGACGGTAAGTTAACCTTGCTTTCTGAAATACACCCCATGAAAAAGGATCAAGGGGTTGAGGATAGCAGAAATCACTTTTAGCTGCTGTGTTTAGTTACGGCTGGTGACGGGACATTGGGTCCAGCTCTTGTGTGCCCCCTGCTGCCCTGTTCAATATAACCGCTTCTCGTAACTGTCGAGAACAGAAAAGCAACACAACCTTAATAAATCCACACATTGATTAGTCCAAATTAAAAAAATCAACTCAATGAAATCACTCCATTAGAGGAACAGTTCGCCCAAAAATGAATATAAAAAAGCAGCATGGAAGTATCATAAAAGTGCCTTTCAGCAAGGAACAGACTAAAATTTAAGACATTATTCAGTCTTAAATATAATTTTTGCTTCCAAATATTGAACTTGCTTATTGTCATTGGTTATGACACGCATGAGAAATAATGGCCTCATCATAAGATGTCAAATCTAGTGTCATATTTGAATAACGACTTAAATTCCATTCTGTTCTTTACACAAAGATATCATATGAAATATAGTGCACAAGTCATATGGATTATTTTTATGATGCACTACCATTCAAAAGTTTGGGGTCAGTGAGATATTTTATTTATATGAAAGATAATTCTATAAAATTCTATATAATTCTATTTCAGATAAATGCTGTTCTTTTGAACTTTCTAATCATCAAAGAATCCTGAAAAAATGTATCAAAGTTTTCATAAAAATATTAAGCAGCACAACCCTTTTTTTTAGCATTAATAATAAGAAATTTTCCTTAAACAGCAAATCAGCGTATTATAATGATTTCTGAAGGATCATGTGAGTAATGGCTGCTGAAAATTCAATTTTGCTTCACAGGAATAAATTACATTTTTAAAAAATATTTAAATAGAAAGCTGTTCTTTTAAATTGTAATAATATTTCATATCATTTCACATAAGTGAGCATAAGAGACTTCTTAAAATAAATAAAAAAATCCTACTGAGCCCAACTTTTGAACATTCATGTACTTTCATGGTCTTTTTCTGTCCCTTTTGGAGGTTGACAGCCTCTAGTCACCATTTGCATGCGAAGTATGGAAATAAAAAAGGCTCTGAAATTTTCAGGTGGAAAAATTGTCATTTTTGGGTAAACTATCCTTTTAAAAGTGGGAGTGGGTTTCTTTCAAGATAATCTCCCTGTCAAAGACAAGTCTCTGAGAGCGTTACGAGTACACAACCACAGCAGGACACTGGGATAGTGGACACTAGGTTTGTCTACATGATACGACAGTAAGAGGAAACTAAAATAGTCTCAATGCCCACTAAAGAGCCCAGATCGTACCACTGTTTACAACACAATTCCCTCCACCAAAACTTAACACTATTATAAGAGACGCTATTATACTTACATGGCACAAAAGAATATCTATGATGACAGCATAAGAGAAAGGAAGAGAAGACAGTTTCACATGTAAACTCTACTTTTCCATGACAATGTACGAAGGGATGGACTGAGGGTCTCTGAGAGGAACTTCAAAAAAAAAAAAAAACAGAGAGGGGATTGCTAAACTTTTATTTTTATGTGAACCACAAGAATTCTAAATGACGTGAAATGTGTTCACAGCTTTTTTTTTTTAGGGTATGTGGTGTGAGGAAAGAAACACACACATGGTAGGTCAGGTGGGTGGGGCTAATTGAGTGGGCGGATACTTACGAATGCAGTCCATGAACTCCACCCTCAACCTGAGCAGACATGGTCCTCTTCTCAAACTTCAGCTCTCCAGAGTACATCATCGATCTATATGTAACGCAGGTGAGACTTACACAGATGTAGGTAAAAACAGACTACATTCTTTTTCGTGTTTATGTTTTCTTTTAGGAAGTTTTAATATTTTATATAGTCAATAGCCTTTGGTTTACATTACAGCTTGATAAATGCAGACTTGACAGCTTATTCCATGGATGGAAGCAATGAAGACACATTGAGAATGAATAAATTCCATTTATTTCTGATGTTTGAAACAAAATAATGTAGAAGCATTAGTACAACTGAAGACAGTGAACCATGATTCACTACTAGCTACTGCTGCTAGTCGATTGTTGGTGATATTTATAATTTAAATAAAAGAGGATACTCTTTTCTAAAGAGAATTACTGTACAAAAGATTGTTTAGTGAAAAATACGTATAATATTTTTAGTTAATTTTTTCCAGAAGAAAAAACTACTGGCCAAAATTTTGGATAACTAATTGGAATTTAATTATTATTCCAATTACATTTTTTGAATAATAAAAAAAAGACTTTAATGTTTTTGAAAGAAGTCTCTTACACTCACCAAGAGTAAAAACATTAATATTGTGAAATATTATCAAATTAAACTATGAATTATATAAATTAATATTAATATTATAAAGTAATATTATCAAATTAAATTCTATAAATTGAATTATACAAAAATTATTAAAACAAAAAAAAAATTCATTAATAAATCATTATGTTTCTATATATTTTGAAATGTAGTTTATTCCTGTGATGGCAAAGCTCAATTTTATTGGTGCTCAATTATTAACAATGGCTCTTATTACTGTCAATGTTGCGGAATAAATTACATTTTTAAATATATTAAATAGAAAACATTCTATTTCAGAACAATTTTAAACTGTAATAATATTTCACAATATTACTGTACTTTTATCAAATAAATACAGCCTTGTTGAAAAACCCAAACTTTTAACCAGTAGTGTATATCTGATAAAAGTTTTAGTTAAAAAGACTTTAGTTAAACGGCTGCTAGTGTATTCCTAAAGGGACTAGAATACAGCATATACTAGCATAGAGATGGGCTTAAAGCTAATAAACATGAATTAAAAGAAACAAAACTGCAATTTTGATTTCATGAGGTCTTTTGTCAAGCTTTCCAGATGTCTATAAGGGAAAATGACACACTTACCGCAGAATGGACAAGCTCTTTGCACCGATATCCTGACAGCCATGTTGAATTCCAGCGATGAGGTATGGAACAAATTTGTGTATTGAGCCTTTGTCCTGAACTGAGCCAGAGACTCCCTGAGCCACCTTCGCTTTATCACCTTCACTGGAAAACACAAACATATACACACAACCCATTATGTCCTGCATACAATACAAAAAAGTTAAATATAACAGATCATATATATCTTATTGGGGTGTTTCTTCAACTACAAGCATCATATGACTTTTACTTTAAATTTTTACGTCGCTAAACTTTTTAAAAACTTTTATATGAAGGTTATAATATACTGTTATATGAAGGTTATAATAATGTCATGCTTTTATTATTTATTTTCACTTTCAAAATGCCATTTATGTATGTATTTAATTGTTTCGGACCTTGGCTTATAAAAATATGAAATACGAATTGTTACTATATACTGAAAGCTCAACTATAATATTTAGTTATATATATATATATATATATTATAGTCATAATATTTAGCTTACAATTTATAATATTTATAATTTAAAATATGAATTTCCACTGTAAACTACAGGATGACTGTCAAAACTATTATAAACTATTTTAATATTTATTGCGTAAAAATTTGTACATTAATTTTTCAAAGATCACACACATCAGTTTTGGTATCATTTCCATCATAAACCGTTTTTTAATAAGTTACCAAGGAAACAACATTGTCAGTGAAGAGCATACATGAGATGAAATATGACATGTAATGTGTGAAGAAAATAAGGAAAATTCTAAGTAATTGTTTGTATTTAGGATAATTAAACTGCTAGCAATTAAATTCGTCTTAGCAAGACAAAGGTTAACAGTTTATTTCCATCCCTCATTTCCACCAGAGGATGCTGTTATCATCATTTGAGATGTTCTGGAAATGACACTATGGAGAAAATGTTCATGACTGAAAAAATATCAAAATGTAAAAAAATTATCCCGTGCACAAAGCCGAAACAAACAGTATTCATAATTAAAGGGGTCATATGACGTTGCTACACAGAAAAACCATCACATATGTAGGTTTAAGAGCTAAAAGGATCAACATTGTGTGTATACTGTGATTTTGGCCCCAATTTTGCAGTCTGAGACCAACTCTTTGAAAATGTTCAAAGACTTCTTTTGTCAGAACTTTATGCGATATTATTTGAACACAAGGAATGAATGGTTGATGCAGTTCTATTCTGCAGTAGAATTTAGTTTCTACCCTGCCCTAATCCACCCTCTAATTCATTTCCTAGTGAAAGTAAAGATACTGTCACATCTTAAATCAAACACACCTGAACCAGCTAATCAAGTTCTTTGGTAAGAACATAAATCAATTCTGTCTTTTTAAACTGTCGTTTGCAAGCAATGACATCATTCTTTGTTCAAAGTAGTCAATATAGTCAATAAAACAACCTATACATTTATTTGACCGACCCAGATTCTAAACATCAGATTCTAAACATCACTTGACTCAGTACAAAGTATACAAACTCCAAAGCTGTATAAGCAGATTAGATGGTACACTACCTTTCAAAAGTTATGGAGTCAGTGAGATTTTTTTTTTTTTTTTTAAAGAAATTGATACTTTTATTCAGCAAGACTGCATTCAGTTGATCAACAGAGAGTCCAGACATTTATTATGTTACAAAACATTGTAAATGCTCTTCTTTTGAACTTTCTATTTATCAAAGAATCCCACCAAAAAAATGTTTTTTAATCCATCACGGTAAAATATTTAGCAGCACAAACTTTTCTCAGCATTGACAATAATAAGAAATATTTATTGACCAGCAAATCAGCATATTAGAATAACAGAGAATGGAGAATGATGAAAATTCAGCTTTGCATCACAGGAATAAATTGTATTTTAAAATATAATAAAATAGAAAATGGATATTTTAAATTGCAATATTACTTCATAGTTTTACTGTTTTTACTGTATTTTTGATCAAATAAATGCATCCTTGGTCACGCCCTAGAGCCTGACATCATATAATGTTGGTCATACAATAATTTTTTGCAGGATTATTTTGCATACCAGCCTTCAGAATTTAATTGCAACCCTTCCCTCAAATACCTGCCAATATTTTCCAAGTAAAATCAAACATCTTGATTTTCTGGTTCACACTTTAAGAGTGTTTTACACTTGCTTCGTTATAGGTCTCTGAGCAGTTCACAAACATTTTGGCTTACTAACAAACTCTCCAAACCTGGCCATCATATAGCAAACTAAATCTCAATCTGAGAATTAGTCAGAACCAGTGTAAATTTTGATTTAGTCTTAGTCTTTATCTTAAGACGAAAATGCTTAATAGTCTTAGTCACATTTTAGTCATTTGAGTCTTTCCTTGTTTTAGTCTAGTTTTAGTCATTACTTTTAGTCAAACTGCAGTTACCAACATTTATTTTGGTAGCTATTTTATATGTAGTTGTGACGAGAGGGGCGGGGCCGAGAGCCGTGGGAACGGAGCGAGGCCGGTGGAGTAAATGCTAATGCACGACACCTGCACCACTCACCGGTCTCGAGTCCCACGGAGGAGCTCCGAAAGGATAAAAGGAGGAGTGACGACAGTGTTGGACGAGAGAGGACCAGGCCTGAATTTTATTTTGTGTTCTGGTTGTGTTCGTGTTCAGCCCCTCGCGGACGACTGTCGCGCTATTTTGTGTTTATTTTATTATTAAAGTTTTTTTTGAACGTTCGCCGGTTCCCGCCTCCTTCGAACCGGCGAACATTTAAAGAAAACTTTAATAAAATACACAAACACAAAATTAAAGTAAAGCGGCAGCCCCTCGCGGACGACTGCCAATTTTGAATCAAGGATTGAATTTGGAAAAACTTGAATAAATTTTGACAATTTTCATTTTTGGGTGAACTATCCCTTTAACAGTAAGTGAAAAGGGAGCAACTTATAAAAATTATAGTTGTTCATATAATATATATAATTTATAATTTTTGAAAAAGAAGCAGAATAAGACAACAAGACAAATACAAAAGAGATACAAATTAAACTCATACTGACACACGTTCAGTTTTCATCCACCTGTTTACGTTCACTTAATCCATAACCGACTGTATTTACATGAGATACTGTACATGATAGACATTTAGACTGCTGTGTGTGTATTTGAGCACTGATAACTTATATTTCGTCATAGTTTTTATCATCATCAGATATTAGTTTTAGCTCTTCAACGTCTCGTCTTAGTCACAGAAAAAATGTTTGTTAACGAATATTTTTCGTCGTCGTCTTCATTGACGAAATGAACACTGGTCAGAATATGGTTTACTCATAACATACATTGTGAGCGCAAAGCACCCCAGGTTCACTTTTATTTTCATGTTTGTGTAATTCAAACTACCTTTGGCCCAATACAGTTTACCACTGAAAATCTCAAGCATGAAAACATGCTAATTCTGCGTTCCCGACTACCCGACACATGGAACAAAGAAATAAAATGGAAACGCTATTTTTAGCTTTGCAGGTGTTTGACTGTAAACAAAGTCTCCATTGCATGTGCTCTGCAGGTGTATGATTATGGTCATTTACCATGTTTGACACATTTGTCTCTGCTTGCTAAACAGGTTTGTTGCTAAAGGATTTCTTTTGGATGCATTTTTTGCTTAAAGGAATGGCTCACCCAAAAATGAAGTTTTGCTAGAAATGCACTCACCCTCAGGCCATCCAAGATGTAGATGAGTTTGTTTCCTCATCAGAACAGATTTGGAGATATTTAGCATTACATCACTTGCTCACCAATGGATCCTCTGCAGTGAATGGGTGCCGTCAGAATAAGAGTCCAAACAGCTGATAAAAATATCACAATAATCCACATGACTCCAGTCCATCAATTAATGTCTTGTGAAGTGAAAAGCTGCATGTTTGTAAGATACAAATTAATCATTAAAGACGTTTTTAACTTCAAACCATAGCTTCCGGGACTCAAAGGAATGCTAGTTCTCTATTAATAATATTGCTTTCTCCAGTGAAAAAGTCAAAAAGCTGTTTGGGACTCTCATTCTGACGGCACCCATTCACTGCAGAGGATCCATTGGTGAGCAAGTGATGTAATGCAAAATTTCTCCAAATCTGTTCCGATGAAGAAACAAACAAATTTTCAACATATTTTAAGTTTTGGGTGAGCCGTTCTTTTAAAAGTGAATGTTTCTCATTAACTGTTTACATCTATCCTTTGCATCACGGCATAACAAATTATGAAAGCAGCAAAAGCGATGCAAAAATCTTGATCTCCAGAAAGAGGGCTGAGTATCATTAAAATTTAAATGTCACCCTATTCCTCTTAGGACCCACCAGAACTATCACGTCCACTCCGGCCTGCATGAGCAGGTCTAGCCGGTACTTGTCGTCCTCCCGGGTGCCGATGGCAGCGCCACACAGCAGCTGTTTACGAGAGTCTTTGGAGGCTAGAGGATAGTCTCTGTTCTTCTTCAAATCGGTACGAGCTATTATAGCTACAAGCTCATCGCTGTCATTCACTATAGGCAGTTTACCTGAGAGAGAAAAACAGGAATGTGATCAGCAAGCTTGTGCTAAACATCACAACATAAACAAGACTGAAGTTGATGCTCCTACCTTTTTTACTGCGCTGTAAGATGTCATTCGCCTCTTTTAATGTTACACCTGCTGGAGCAACCACTAAATCTTCTCGTTTTGTCATTGCCTGGAGGATTTGAGATATTTCAGAAACTATCATTCATGCATATTAGTAGTATTCAGGACTATTATGAGTGTTTAAAGACAAAACAAACTCAGAATAATTTATTTTCTTAATAAATGTAACTGGTTTTATTGTGAATGATTCATCAGTGATTAATGTTATTTTAAATTCTACAATATTCAAAATAAATGTAGATTTTCTTATACACTACTGTTTAAATGTTTGGGGCCAAAATGAAGTGAAGTGAAGTGACATGTGGCCAAGTATGGTGACCCATACTCGGAATTAGTGCTCTGCATTTATCCCATCCAAAGTGCACACACACAGCAGTGAACACACACACACCGTGAACACACACCCGGAGCAGTGGGCAGCCATTTTTTGCTGCTGCGCCCGGGGAGCAGTTGGGGGTTCAGTGCCTTGCTCAAGGGCACCTTAGTCGTGGTCTGGGAGAGAGCACTGTACATGCACTCCCCACACCTACAATCCCTGCCGGTACGAGACTCGAACCCGCAACCTTTGGGTTACGAGTCCGACTCTCTAACCATTAGGCCACGACTTCCCCAAATGTTTTTGAAAGCCCCATATGCTCACCATGGTTGTATTTATTTGATCAAAACTGCAGTAAAAACAGTAATATTGTGAAATATTATTACAATTGAAAATAACTATTTCCTATTTTAACATGAAATAGTATCAAATGTAATTTATTCCTGTGATGCAAAGCTGAATTTTCAGCATCATTAGTCTTCAGTGTCACATGATCCTTCAGAAATCATTAAAATATGCTGATTTACAAGTTTTATATTTGTTTTTTTTATATTTTATTTTTGTTTTTGTTTTTGTTTTATTCATCTATCATATGACTGACCTTGACTTTCCGGACCTCATTGGCCTGGAACTCAGGTGTGCAGTTGTGATGAATAATTCCAATTCCACCCATGAGCTATGGGACAAACCAGTGGGTGAAATGGAAAAGCAGTTACGATTTAGTACAAGTGCTGATATATAATGTTTCTGTGAGTGTTACTTACAGCCATAGCGATGGCCATGGAGGACTCTGTGACTGTGTCCATCGGAGATGAAATGAGTGGCGTCTTCAGGGTTATCTTCCGGGTCAGGGCAGATGTCAAATCCTGTGACAACACATGACCGTTACAAAAAATCACAAAGGGATAAATTGTCTATGTAAACAGACATGTTCAAATAAGCAAAGCTAATTTATGATTGGTCAATTTAGGAACGCCACATACTGTAAGTCTGCTACTTAGGTGTATGTAAAAATGACCTTTTGTGTTTCATGGAGAACAAAAAAAATCATACAGGTTTGGAACAGCACCAGGGTGTGAAAATAATAACAAAATGAAATTTTTGGCGAATGATTTCTTTAAAGAAAACATTTACAGTACAGGGAACTCAGAGCAGTCTAGTTATTGTTTAAATAATTATTGTTATTGTTAAATAAAACAGAAACTATTAAGAAATGTTAATTGAAAAAGCTGAAGTAAAATAAAATATAAATATCAGATGACAAATTGAACCTTAAAAATTAAAATTTAATTAAATAAAATAAAATAATAAATACTATAATTATATAGGACTCCTTATTGATCAAAAGTGACAGTAAAGACATTAATATTGTTACAAAAGATCCTATTTTAAATTTATTTCTAATTATGCTTTTCTTTGAATTTTTTATTAGGGATGCTCATTTCAGTTAATTTTCCCGACCGACAACCACCGCTCGTTATCCGAACATTAGCCTAACCATTAACTGATAAGACTAGAATATTAAATTAGTTTTAAATAAATAATAGAATGGACGAGTGTCTGTGACCCATTAAAAATACAAAAATATATATATATTTCACAGGTTTACTGTAACATGTGCAAACAGCAGGATACAGAACAACAGAGCAACAACAGAACCTGAATTCACACATAGTCAAATTATCACGTACCTGCAGCGCTTCTGAGAACAAAGAAAAACAGAATAATATAATATAAATAAAAATAATAAAATAATTGTATGCGCTCTGAAGAACCGCATGTTTTTTCGTCAGACATAAAAATACATTGCAGGCCTACCTCTGTGCACAACTTGTATAGTTAAAATGTTTTAATAAACAGGTATTTTTTTTATTAAACACAGGTTTCTGCAGCGTTGAGCATTGTAGCCAATCACAGACATGTCTGTTAATTTCATGAATGTAATGGCCAATCAGAGGTGTTGAAGTTAGAATCCACTCACTGCTCATTAAGCAGCAGTTTTGTTCAGTGTTTCTGAGTTGTGCACGCTTGCGAATTCTCTCATTAGAACAAACTAAATATAAACACGATGTAAATAAGAGATTTAGTTGTGCAGTAGTGTATTGCTTCACTGAATATAACGGAACTTTATGAGATTGTGAAAAACTGAGTTGAGTGACAGCTTTTTAATGATTATAAGGGGGAACGCTCTTTGCGCGCTTTCTTGACTATAACCCATTCAGAATTTACAGGGGTCATATGATGCGATTTCAAGTTTTCCTTTCTCTTTGGAGAGTTACAAGCTGTTCGTGAATAGATAAGATCCCTAAAGTTGCAAAGACTAAAGTCTCAAACCAAAAGAGATATTCTTTATAAAAGTTAAGACTGGTCCACGCCCTCCTAAAATGCCTCGTTTAAACAAGCCCCCACATGTCTACGTCACTGTGTGGGAAGATTTGCATAACGCCGCCCAAATGTTCACTCAAAGAAAGAAGGTATAACTTTGATTCTCGCTGTAGTATTGTTGCTGCCGTCGCCATGTCGTGAAGACGCTGTGTGTTTCGTTGTGAAAGCGAAACTACTTTGTTTGGCCTTCCAAAAGAGGAC
>NW_015656312.1:51207-54921 GCF_001515625.1 Sinocyclocheilus rhinocerous
TTAAACCGCATAAACACATTTCATTACACCAAATACACAAAATAATGTTCTTTTTAGCAACATCATATGACCCCTTTAAATACATTCACTCACGGATTCACTCTCTGATAACCATTTATCCAATATTGCCTTTTGCCATTGTGCTGCCTTTATTACTTCAGTTAAGTGAAAGTGGAGCAGGTGCTTGCGCAGCGAAACATGTCTGTAGGCACGTGTGATTGCACGTATCAACACGCCCCTGTGAGTTAACAAATATGTTTAGAATATTTTTATTTAACAGCAAACTTTAAAAAAATAACTTTTAAACCGTTTAACTGATAGTATTAAAGGGGTCATATGATGCTGCTAAAAAGAACATTATTTGGTGTATTTGGTGTAATGAAATGTGTTTATGCAGTTTAAAGTTAAAAAACACATTATTTTCCACATACTGTACACGATGTAAATAAGAGATTTAGTTGTGCAGTAGTGTATTGCTTCACTGAATATAACGGAACTTTATGAGATTGTGAAAAACTGAGTTGAGTGACAGCTTTTTAATGATTATAAGGGGGAACGCTCTTTGCGCGCTTTCTTGACTATAACCCATTCAGAATTTACAGGGGTCATATGATGCGATTTCAAGTTTTCCTTTCTCTTTGGAGAGTTACAAGCTGTTGTTAAAATTCTTACTTTCAGTTAACGGTTAAACGGTCAATACTGTATGAGCATCCCTACTTTCAATCCAAAGCAACTAAATGAAATTAAATAATTTGAAGTACTAAAATTACTAAAACTGAAATAAAAAATGAAATTATTAAATAAAGCTACATAGAAATATGTAAAAAAAAAAAAAAATGACAAAAGCACTATAGACGTGTCTTATTTTTCTTCTCCCTCTATAACACCTGTGTCCCTTCATTAACCGCAGCTCAGCGTAATCTCAGAAGTGCTCAAAGAAAACACAGTGTTGTGTACATGCATTTACATCAGCAGGAAGCTAACCTGCCCAACTGGAAAAAAAACAAACAACATTTTAAACAAACTCATAGACTATCCTAAATCAAACATTTTTGAGTTTTTCAACAAAATAAGTTGAAATACTACTTATTAAAGGTGGGGTAAGCATTTTTTCAAAAACACTTTAGAAAACTGATTCGGGCCGAGTATCAAAACAAACTTGTAGCCAATCAATCAATCAATGCCTGGGTAGCGTACGTATGTGTGGGGCGGAGCTATCAAAACAGTGGCGAGACCCTTTTGGGGTAGGGGCGTGTTTGTTTTGGTGATTTCAAATGTCAACATTGGCTACCAGAAATCGCTTACCCCACCTTTAAGTGTAACTGATTCCCTGTTTTGCTAAATCATTGGTTTATAATCTATCCCAGGATAGTAAAATTCACTAAATTTTTTATTAAAAATGTGTTTAAAGTTGTGGTTCCAGGGGGACTGATATTTGTGTCGGCCTGATCTCTTTCTCTGTCTCTCTCTCTCACACACACACCTGAGCTTCAATGCTTGTGACAACATGCCCAGCACACCAGGGACTGTGTGGACGCTAACACAGCCATGTTAACCTCTCATCCACACAAACACTGTCCTCTGCAGATCTTTCACCTCACTGATAGTTAAAGAGCTCCTTTTCCATCAACTTAGCATCTGAGTTGACTCATGTTATCAAAAATTATCCTGTGCACTAAATTGTTTGCTAATACAAAAGCTTTTGAGGCCTGTTCCACCCATTTGTTGATAACCTCTGATAAATGTTGGTACTTACCACTTCATCGGATGTTAAGTCAATGAAGCCAGGCAGTATCAGGAAATCACTGAATGAGGAAGGACAGATGGCAGAGTTAGGCAACAATGACCTTTAGATCAGCAATTTATGAATCAGAACATTATCAGAATTACAAAATGCGTAAACACACTCTCAAATCTGTGTCACAAACACTCTAAAACAAACATAAAACAAACCAAGGTTGATCCAGAATTGTGGGTATTATTATGGCTAGTTTATGCAAACATGACAGCAATGTATATGACTGCTGAACACGACCATCTGAAAGTTTAGGGTGAGTACGATTTATTTTTATTTTTTAAAGAAATTAACTTCAGCAAGGTCACTGATCAAAAGTGACAGTAAAGACATTTATAATGTTACAAAAGATTTTTTATTTCAGATGAATGCTGTTCTTTTGAATTTTCTATTCATCAAAGAATCCTGAAAAAAATGTATCATGTTTCCACAAAAATATTAAGCAGCACAACTGTTGTCAACATTGATAATTATTAGGATCATTTGACACTGAAAACTGCTGAAAATTTAGGTTTGCAACACAGGAATAAATTACAATTTAAAATATATTACAACAGAATACAGTTACTTTAAATTGTAATAATATTTCTGTTTTTACTGCATTTTTGATTAAATAAATGCAGCCTTGGTGAGCATAAAAGATGTCTTTCAAAAACATTAAAATATATTACCGGCCTCAGACTTTTGAACAGTAGTGTAAGTTGACTAATTACTGTGATCCAGTGTATGAGTAAATGAATATGTGTGTTTGCCTGTAGCACAAATACTTTAAGTAGCCACAAATGATTCACTTGCACTCGTACAGTATGCCTCTGGTCCTGTCAAGAGGAGACATATAATCTACTTAACATGTGGTGTACTGAGACATCCTGTTAATGTTCTTAACCGTGTCACCAATGTCACACGCACACATGTGACTTCAGTTAAAAGCACTGTTATTGTCTCTAGTAGAAAGTTTTAAATGGCATCCCTCACTTTAAAGCATGATAATGTTTTGATACAGGAAAATTGGGACCGGATTTGTCTGTCTCAGGAGGATGGGTGAGAAGGCACAGTTCAGTGTCCTGCCCCATGTGGCCTAATGCTCATAAAACCTCCATTAGACCAGATTAAACACTCCAGCCAGCATGACAAAAATAAGCGCAGAGACCACTGCTCTGCTAACAAGTTTTCATAAGGCTGGGAAAGCCTAAACATGTTCATATTCACACACAAACACAAGCTCATTTAATGCATTGATACAAAACATACTGTATAAAAAGAACCAATGTTCATAAATGATACTAAAGCCTATGTTAAGCAAGCTGGATCAGGAATAAGAAAGAAAACAGGGACAAAAAGGACCACACATGCACTCTGGTTTTGCATTGTCCCATAAGCATGGGCTGCATGTGCTGGGACTGAGCACTTGAGCTCCCCGTTGCTATGGAGATGCACAGAGGGTTGCCATGGAGTTGAGAGCCATTTCATGACAGATGTCCAGAAAGATGCCTACCTAGAGTGCATGTGTGTGTGTGTGCCAGGGTGAAGCTACACATGATAGGACCTGCGCTGACACTGTGCTGTCCATATCAGTCTAAGTGTCTGATTACAAGGCAGGGCATCTAAAAAAGGTTTTTGCATCGTTTTTGCATCCTCGACTTACTTGTATGTGAGACCATCACCGATGGCAAAGAGCTGCTGGGCAGTGAGCCCATCCTCTGGAACGTATCCAGTTCCCCCACTGATAAGGTAATCAGCCATGCTATAACCAGGCAAACATGCAAAAGAGAGTTTGTAACACATGCACATGAAACTTGGTTTCAACTTTAACCATCCACAGACAAAATGTACTGTATGACTGTATTGTTGTGCATACAAACAATGTTCTACCTGTAAACTAACACAACAACTTTAAAACACTTTTTGGAGAGGGATAT
>NW_015656312.1:54937-56404 GCF_001515625.1 Sinocyclocheilus rhinocerous
TGTAACCAGTCTGTGGGAGCCAGAATTCTTGCTGGTTGGTAGGGGATCAAATACTTATTTTACTTACTGAAATGCAAGTCAATTTATAACCTTTATATAATGTGTTTTTTCTGGATTTTTTTGTTGATATTCTGTCTCTATCCGTTAAAATAAACCTACCATAAAAATTATAGACCCTTAATTTTTTTTGGAAGTGGTCAAACTTATAAAATCAGCAGGGGATCAAATAATTATTTTCCCCACTGTATACTATATTATATTCTTTACGCACTGGATAAAAGCGTTTGCTAAATACATAGCCTATATAAATAGAGGAAAAATGCCTGAGTGATAGTTAAGATTTTTGATAAATGTCAAAAATACAAATAAATTCAAAATGAGAAGAATTTAAAACGACAGTTTTCTATGCAGATAACTTACTGTTCATTCTTATAGATCCAGAAACATTACGTTTTTATACGCGCGTTAGACGACAAATAAGAACAAATAGGAATCCACTTACAGGTTCGAGTTACTTTCTCTTTCGGAGCAGTGTTATGAGCACACTTCCTTATGCTGAATATTCACCCTCGTGTACAGTATCTCACATGATGATGGCTGTATTAAAGTGCATTAGCGATCAGTGCGAGGAACAGCGGTTTCTCATCCCGTACCGCAGCGTTCTGAGGAGGCAGAAGCTGCTCTGGATGGAGGGTCTCGTGGTGAGACTCGCAGCAGTGTGTCCAGAGACCGTCAACCGCGTTTACTGAAGTCACATGATACCCGCTCAGTTTAGCGTTTGGAAAAGGAACCGGAAAAGTTTAGCTAAACACTCCCCAAACCTGTTTTTGCACGGTTTTTGGGAGTCAGTAATTCATTTTTTTTTTTTTTATATCTCAGAATTTACTTATGCCACCCCAGGTAGCCAGCGCAATTGGGCCAATTGCGGCTGAGTGTCGGCTCACTCGGCTGTGTTCTGGCAGCGGCTCACCAAAAGTTTTGGCGAGAAGGGTCTGGCTGCAGACTTGCACTTGCACTCTCTCAGACTTGCACTCTCAGACACTTGCGCTTCCGCAAGTGATGTCACTTGCAGTCTTTTTTATATTGTTCTATTTATTGATTACTTTTTGTTTGAATCTCTCAACATTTAACAACAGTAGCCAGGTGGTGAAGACAAGAAAAAAGAAACTAAATTACAATGTCACTTTCAATCTTCACTTGCACTCTCCGCTTCCTGCGATGTCACTTGCAATCGACACAAATCGTGCGTGTTGCCAATTGAGGCAAGACGCTGTGGTGGTGATTAAACGATTAAAACTAATTTAGTACTATAATGTACAGGGTCCTGCAAGAAAAAGACATGACCCGCAAATCCGTGGCTACAAAACAGCAGAATATGAACGCAATGCACAAAGTCCCTCGTTAAGCGTTTTCCTCCTGTAGAAAAACATAAGTAATATGGCTGAATTAATGTATTAAGATACATTA
>NW_015656312.1:58072-70747 GCF_001515625.1 Sinocyclocheilus rhinocerous
CACTTGCACTCTCCGCTACCTGCGACGTCACTTGCACTCTCGTCACTTGCAATCTTCACTTGCACTCTCCGCTACCTGCGACGTCACTTGCAATCGACACAAATCGTGCGTGTTGCCAATTGAGGCAAGACGCTGTGGTGGTGATTAAACGATTAAAACTAATTTTATACTATAACGTTCAGGGTCCTGCAAGAAAAAGACAAGACCCGCAAATCCGTGGCTACAGAACAGCAGAATATGAACGCAATGCACAAAGTCTCTCGTTAAGCGTTTTCCTCCTGTAGAAAAACACAAGTAATATGGCTGAATGTATTAAGATACATTACGTGCAATTAAAAGAACAAATTTGATATATTGTTATTATTTAATGTACTACAAGGCAAGCAGATGGCAATGAACACAATGCGCAAACTTTCACTTGTCCTCCAGCAAAACGCTTAATGTGGCATAATAATGGACTAAGATGATAAAGACAATTCAGTATTCAGTATTGAGTCTTGTTGTTGGCTCAAAGTATACACAGACCAGCAAAAATGAACGTGCATTATGAAATGCATTAAGTGTTATTAAAAGGATCAACTCCGTACAGGCAAGCAGACGGGCCCAGAACGCAATGCGTTAAGTTGCACGTTAAACATTTTCCTCAAATCATTATAAATAAAACACGTAAAATGGACCAAGACAATGATATAAAAGATCTGTAGACAGTTTATTCTATATGGATAAACGCTTAATGCGAAACTTTGCACGTTGCGTTTATTCTGGGCTCACCTGCTTGCCTGTACATAGCCTATTAGTTATGTATATTTTAATAATGAAGACGAGCATATTGAGTTTTGTCTGTATCATCTTAGTCCATTATGCCACGTTTTGCGGTATGGGAGGAAAATACTATATACATATTCATTATATTAATAAACTGTATATTGAATTTGATATTTTGATAGCATCTTAATACATTACGCCATATTATATAAGCCATATAAGCCAAGACTTTGCGCATTGCATTCATATTCTGCTGTTCTGTGGCCACAGATTTGCGGGTCTTGTCTTTTTCTCCAACAGATGACTTGCAGGACCCTGTACGTTACGGTACTAAATTAGTTTTAATCATTTAATCACCACCACAGCGTCTTGTCTCCATTGGTAACACGCACGATTTGTGTCCATTGCAAGTGACGTCGCAGGTATCGGAGAGTGCAAGTGGCGATTGCAAGTGACTTCATAATTTAGTTTCTTTTGTCTTGTCTTCACCACCTGGCTACTGTTGTAAAATGTTGAGAGATTCAAACAAAAGTAATCAATAAATAGAACAAAATCACACTAGCTTTGACATCTAATGACAAAACCTGATAGGCTTTTTGTGCTGCTAATTGCCAGAAGACCAGAAGAACTTGATACCCTGGTGAGTAAACATTTGATAATCTAACATATAATATCATTTTAATAAACTGTTCTACACATATAATATTAAAGTAATGTTTATTTATAATGAAGCTATAACTGTGAGTTCACTGACATAGTGCTAGAGTTTAGCTCCAACCATAATCAAGCACACCTGATCCAGCTAATCAAGGTCTTCAGGATTACTAGAAACTTCCAAGCAGGTGTGAGTTGGAGCTGGTTGGAGCTAAACTGTGCAGAGCTGCGGCCCTCCAGGAATTGAGTTTGACACCACTGTACTGGTCTTTTTTTCCCCCCTTCAATCAGTGCAAAGAAGTGCAAGTGCTGGCAGTGCATCAGATGGAGAGATTTAAAAGTTCATCAAAAGATGGCTGCTGCTCACTTTGGACCGAGATGGGGGAAGTAAAGAGCGGGCCCGATTCTTCCAAAAGGTATGTTCCAAATGTTAACATTTACCAGAGTTATCATTCATGTTATCAGTCAGATTCAGATTGTCTGAATAATCATACGTGTCATTGTCTGTTCCCCTTTTTGTATCACTTTCTGTCAGTCTGTCCCTCTTTTAGAGTACGCTTACTTGAGGAAGCTCCTGGATTTTATTCGATTTTTTTCAAATAAATTCTAATCACTCCTACTGTCATTTTTATCTTTTGGGCGGGGAAGCACATATGGATGTTATGGGGTCGGTGGGGATGCCATGAAAAGAAATGGTGTAAAGGCCAAACCCTTAATCTTTGTAAAGGTGACATATTTAGTTGACATGCATAAGTACATGTAGACTTAACAAGGACACTGTAACGTATGTATTTATATGTATTTAAAATGTTTAGTTGGAAGTAGACTTGGCCGGACTTGGGCCAGTGTAGGCTATTTGGGCCAATTCTGGGGCATCATTTATCCCATGTCCATGCCGAGTCTGGCAGCCGCAGCCGGGCCGAGTTATTTCATCTGGCCTGCCGGATCTGGGCCATTAGCGTGCCAAACCGTTTTGGCTACCTGGGACTTTTATCTTGAAGCGATTTTTGGTTTACACCGTATAAAATGTTCGTACTACCTGACAGATATCATTGAAACGGGTATCTTGAGAAACTGAACTAGACTCTGACAGAAGCGAAGTCCGATTCGTAAACAAGTCGTTTTTTTGATCTCTTCGATGATTCGATCGAACCGATGCACAAGTCTAAAAATACGTTCACGAATCAAACTGGATATCCGAGCGTGAGTAGAACAGAGTAGGTCTCTTTTGAACATTTCCAAATCGTAATAAAGCTAAAGGCGGATTATAATTATATTACATCTAAATTAGTTTTTATGAGCTAAATAATACTTACGCTTGGCTGGATATATAGCTTACACTATATTCATTGATTGTTTCATTGATTCAATGAACCTGTTATTTGAAGTGAAACTTGTGCTGCCTTTTAATTTATTTTGTTAAAGGATGCAATATTTTTTGTTGAGATGTAATAGTTTATTGTATTACTACTTAGATTTTTATTTATTTTTTTTTATCTCCAATTGAATTGATCTTATTTTGGTAATTGTCATTCCTATATGTAGGGCAGGCTACTATATTAAGCCTGTATTTTGCATTTATTTGTTTGTTTATTTACCCCAAATAAAAAAAGAACAAACAAATGTATATGTAAGACAAAAATATAATAAAAAATAATAATATTATAAAATCAATTATTATATAATAAAAATTATATTTTATCTAAATGCCAGTTTGTTTTATGCCAGATCTTCAGGTAGCCTAGTTATGTTTTCTGAGCATAAAAATTAAAATGTCAATGCACTTATCATACAAAATTATTTAATTCCATGTGTGTTGTATTTTTGTATTTAACAACTTAAATTGTTTTGTATGATTCATTGTAAATTGCAAAATCATTCATTGATTAATGAATTCTTGATTACAACATGGGGTTTGTAATACATTTTGCACTAGAATAGCAGTGCATTTAACATTCTATCACTTCATTCAACATTTAAAGCCTTGTTTAACATATAGGCAGCTTCTAACACCCAGATGACTCTAAGTGGTTATGCCATCAGCTGAATCTATTCCTGATAGACATTTAATCTTGCCCTCTCAACATACACAGACGTGCTGTTCTTTCCTAGTGGGATTTATACTCTAAACTGCAGATTAGACCTAAAGAGTGCTCTATCAATGTAATCCTTCGTTAAAGTTCTCTTCTCATCTGTCGAGAGAGCCGACTCTAATGGGAAAGAGAAAAGATGTGGTGGAAAAATGACACAGTCCCTCTAGATTTTATTTGGTTTACAGCAACGTTTCACATCGGAGCTTCATGACACAGTAAGCAGAGCTTATTTCAGATATGTAAGGAGCTTTGAAGAGCATGCAGGCACACTACAGATTGATGGGCCATGTCTTACATTCTCAGAGTCACATGGTTCTTGAGCTAAGCTGAAGATCTGCAGTTCTGAGGCAGATAAATACTAGTTAACCTCTGAGGGCAGAAGTGTCAACCGCAGAGGTGGGGGAGACCCTTGCTTGACCCTTAGAGAAGCACCTGTGTCATAATAAACTGTGATGGCAGATCCAGCTGAAAGCTCATGGGGTTTCTGAAAAGGTGTCTTGTATCCTGAGAGTCAAAACAACATCACAGGCTGTTGCTGTGGACATTCCCAACTGTTATTTAGGAATGAGATTGATGCTTATACAGTGGACCCAAAAAGTATTTGGACATCTATGCATGAATGTCACCATATTAGGTAACAAAATATCAAACCAATGGCATTTATTTTAAATAACGATAGCACAAACATACTTTTGATAGGTTTTAAATGCTAGCACAATAAATATACCGTAAAAAAAACAGAATTTGAGAGGTACTGACTTCATATGTCCACTAAAACTGAGACGAGATTTAGCATTTATCTATGCAATGGTTCTCAAGCTAAGAAGCTGGAACGACTCTTTGAAAAGTTATTATATGCAGCAAAAACACTTTATCATAACTAACATCAGTCATTTAATTCATTGTTTTGAATTAATTCATTTAATGTTGTTCAGTGATGATTAAACGCTTAAATAAAATGCTTTTGTTATTCATTATGCTGATTCTGTATTTACAGCTGATCTACAATACATTACTGTCTTCACTTGTTTTGATTGGACAAACAGAGGTCAACACAGACTAAACAGAGCCGCCCCTCCTTCTTCTTCTCTCCCACTCATTCACAGCTGTTATGATGATTAAACGCTTAAATAAAATGCTTATTTGTTATTCATTATGCTGATTCTGTATTTACAGCTGATCTACAATACATTACTGTCTTCACTTGTTTTGACTGGACAAACAGAGGTCAACACAGACTAAACAGAGCCGCCCCTCCTTCTTCTTCTCTCCCACTCATTCACAGCTGTTATTTTCTATTATTCCATCTACTTTTTCAACACAACACAAATAAAATATAAAGAAATGATTCACATACAAACACAAAAGGGGACCAAAATCAACATGAGTTATTACCAAAACAATATTAATTATTAATGGGTTTGTACAAATAAATATAGAAATTAATGAATGAATAAATAATTAAATATACAGTATGCTTATATTTTTGTCAATATTTGTATCAGTTTTTATCATTACTGCCTGCATTAAACAAATTGTGACAAATTAATGACAAAAAAATAAATATTCTGTATATTCATGTCTATATATATATATATATATATATATATTGACAGAATTTCAGGAATGTTTATATTTTTTGTTATTATTGCTGCCATTATATATAATGGGCATAGACATAATGTATATTTGTGTGTTTAAATTTGATCAAGTATGACATACAATAATGTCTTAGAATGGTTAAATCATTTTGAGAAAAAGTATCCTAGACCTTCTCATTCCTTCATTCATAAAGGATTAGTTCACTTCCAGAATAAAATTTTTTTCAATATTTTGATTTTTTTTGCACACTCAGATTCCAGATATTCAAATAGTTGTAACAAAAGTTGTAAGCCAAATATTCTAACAAACCATACATCAATGGAAAGCTTATTTATTCAGCTTTCAGATGATGTATAAATCTCAATTTCGAAAAATTGACACTTAAGACTGGTTTTGTGGTCCAGGGTCACATATAGTGGACTTCAATGGGGATCAAGGTCCGAATTTCAGTTTCAATGCAGCTTCAAAGGGCTCCACACAATCCTAGCAAAGGAATAAAGGTCTTGTCTAGTGAAACGATTTGTCATTTTCTAAAAAAAATAAATAAAATGTATATACTTTTAAACACAAATGCTCGTCTTGCATTAGCTCTGCAATGCGCGTCTACGATTTCACGCATTACGTAATCACGTTGGAAAGGCCACCCGCGGTTAGCTCTTTGTCTGTGTACTCCGGTTCAAAAAGGTATAGGGTAGGGTGAAAAACTCCATCTCATTTTCTCCTCCAACTTCAAAATCGTCCGACATCGTTGTTATACCTTTTTTTGTAAAGGGCGTTTGGCTTTCTTTGCACGTTCGCTTTGTAAACACTGGGTCCGTACTTCCGCTTACGTCCTTCCAACGTGACTACTTAATGTGTGAAGTCGAGTTAGTGCAAGACGAGCATTTGTGGTTAAAAAGTACATCAAATTTTATTTTTTTAGAAAATGACCGATCGTTTTGCTAGACAAGACCCTTATTCCTCAGCTGGGATCATGTAGAGCCCTTTGAAGCTGCATTGAAAGTGCAATTTGGACCTTCAACCCATTGGTCCCCATTGAAGTCCACTACATGGAGAAAAATCCTGCAAATGTTTTCCTCAAAAACCTTAATTTCTTTTCGACTGAAGAAAGAAATCCATGTCTTGGATGACATGGGGGTGAGTAAATTATCAGGAAAGTTTTATTCTGGAAGTGAACTAATCCTTTAAGTAGACCTACACTATGTTCTCACCTTTCTGGTTCATATCCTGCCTGTATCCGGGTGGCACTGTAGCGCTGGGCAGCTGTCTCGTGCCCATGTGTATTATGGGTAAACGGGCCATAAAAGTGAAGATCTGAGTCTCGTAATGACATCGGTGGCCTGACCGGCTCCATGTCCCCCACAATACGCCGGTAATCAATCTGGTAGCTGTCCCTATCCCCATCCACATAGCGGTCATACCCGTGCCCGTCCATATCAGCGAAATCCAGTGGGTCGTCCTCCACCGTGGCTCTGTTTGAGCCCGACTCACCCTTCCAAAAAACACCTGATTGTTGTCTCGCCCCCCTCACCTGAGACCACTTCACAGTCACAGCCGTTTGCTCATACACCAGGTTATACTTTGGATTCAAACTCTTCCACAAAGTTTAAAAGAATACAAAATCAAAAAATAATAAGAGCTGGATATGCGAGTCCTCAGTTAGATTTGTATCCAATTTGCATAAGCTATTAGCATCTTCCAAACCACAGGCCGAAGTTGTAGAGTTGTGCGAGTGCAAAGCTAAAGTTGAGATTTTGGTCAGCAGCTGACAATCCCAAGTTTCAAATGTCCAAGATGAGAAGCTTCCAAGATCTGGTTGGATGTCTTTTTCGTAGTCCCACTGATCAACCTGAAAGAAAAAGCAGATCACAGAACCTCAGACAGGACAGTACAGTAGTTAACCGGATGGCAGACAAGCAGAAATTGAATGAGCCTGGTTCTCTCTCTCCCTGTTTCACTTCAGTTAAGCTCTGTTTCTGACAGAAGCGCGTCACTTTCACAAAGAGGATTGCAGCATTAAGTGTGCATGTGTGTTTGTGTGTGTGCTTTAACAGGAGGAGGAACTTGTGGTGCTTGCATGGTGTTCACTAATGGAGCGAAGGACAATGGATGGGTTTTACATGCCCCCACCTCTTGTTTCTCCAAAGGTAACATTGCAGTGCACATTTGTGAGTTTGTGTGTCTATGAAAAGCATGCATTTGTGTCAATAAAAATGTGTTCAGTTTATTTGGGTGTCACATTCATCTTTTTTGCGTGTGCATACATGCATACACCTCTGTCACTATGTGTATGCACAGCCTAGAAACGGCTTCCTCATAAACAAAGTCAAATCCCAGGGTGCACTGATGGAGTGTGCTCAACCCTGGAGAGGCTTCAGGTTGGAGCAACAGAAAACGGCTCTTGACGGGCTAATTACACGCAGACGCTCTATAAGAAGTGCTCTGGCAAAACTGTGGCTGAACAAACATTGACCCTTGTTTGTGTGCACAGGCAAATGAGTGTCCTTCCTTACATCAGACACTTGTGTTGACCTATTTATATTGAGGAAAAGGCAATTAGCTTATGATTGAAGGTGTGTGGTTTATATGTCTGTGTGCTGTGGGCAGTGGCGGCTCGTCGGAGGAGGCAGGGGAGGCACAGCTTCCCCAAAATTTTGAGGTGACTTTGGGAGGAGGACGATTTAATGTTAATAAAATTCACAGTTCATTTCAGTTCATGTCTCAGAATGTGTATTTTTTGTTTGTAATTTCACAGCTGTAATACCATAACATGTTACTGAAGTTGGAAAGTGCCGCTTTTCTATCGCGAATGTGCCGAATCTGCTGATGTAATTACAACCACTAATGATAGAGAAGGAGTAGGGGGAGGCCGGGGGAGAGCTGAGCTCTCGTGCCTCCGTTGATAAAAAAAATTTGCCAATCACCATCGAGTGTTCACTTTCAGCGCTGAGGAGTGTTGAGAAAAGAAACCTCGTAGAGGAGGCTAGCCTCCCTTCTGATATCAACCAATCATCATAGAGACGTAAATTATGTGATATTAGTTTGATATCAACCAATCATCATAGAGACGTAAATTATGTGATATTAGTTTGAACGTCTCTCGCTGCGCTGATAATGTACCAAGTACTTATGATGAGTAGCGATATTGAATATTTGATCTAGATTTACCAAGCTGTCATTCAAACAGTATATATACAAATTGAAGAAAAAGGGAACACACGCCTAACTGGATATAGGCTACAGCAGTCGCGGCTTAATTAAATGGCACAACAGGCAGCTCTCTTTTAACACCGACTTTTAAGAAGGGATGGATGTTTGCTTCAAGTGATAGGCCAGGTAAGTGAAATTATATTATCTTGCTGTATGTGTGTCGTTTTCTTTACGTTTTCTGATTAAAAGCAACCAAAAAGCCATTTTAAAGTGGTTAAGCAAATAATAATAATAATAATCGGCAGGGATCCCAGACCAATACAATTAGTGTGCCTCCTCTATTTTAAAACCCACGAGCCGCCACTGGTTGTGGGAAGGGTTTGGAAGAGGAAAAAGGGGTTATGGGTACACAAATAGGTGTTGTAGGATGTTATGTTGTCTACAGGTCAGCTGGTATTCAAATCCCCTTGACGTATGTACGTTTGACCCTGCGTTCCATTCGGAAGGGCTCATCCCTATGCCCTAATCCCTTCAAAGTGTTTCCCCTTCGGAGTGAGAGCTTCGAAGGGTTGAAGGGTGTAGGGAACCAAACAACTGTTTCTTGTGCCCTTCAAAAGTGCCCTTCTGCGTCATCATCACGTGCCCACACGGAGGCGCCGTCATCATGCAAAGAATCTGCGCAAAGGATCATGGGAGCCCGAAGTGTCCATCAGTTGTACCCTTCGAAATCCTTCATTCCGAAGGGCCCTTTGAAGGGGCCAGTTTTGAGCACTTCGGTTTGGAACGACCCTTCAATATGGCGGCCATGATTGTTTTCACTCCGAAGTGCCCTTCGGAGGGCGATATATCCCGTTTGGAATGCACCGTGAGTCTCCCCATCACTAAGCAGGAAGAATTAACAGACTTAAAGGAAGGCAATTGTTCCTACACTTGCACCATCTGGCAAACCTCCAGCAGAACAGGATGGGGTGTGTATTCATGGAAACTGATGTACTGTGTATTCAGCAAACGCCCTGTTGGGGCGTATAATTGCACACATACTGTACATTTTGTCATAAAAAAAAAAACAATATAATTTATGATTGTTATGCACACTGGAAAAAAACTATTTATTTTAATCATTATTGCTGCAGTTTATTTTACACTGTGTGTGTGTGTGTGTGTGTGTGTGAAGTAAACTTGCAGTCTCTCAGCAGCATTGGGAAGCTGCAGTTAGTGCTTATAAGAGGCTTTCCTACTGCAATCCCCTGCAACTGTCACAAGCACTCTGTCACTTACAGATGAGACCTTTCATCAGAACCTTAGCAACTTTGTCTCCTTGTTGATGTTAATGAGAGTGTTTGGTTTGTGAGGGCCAAACATCCTCACTAATATAATGAAGTATTATAAAAAATAAAAAAAAACTTGTGAGGACATTTTATTTGTCCTAACTACTTAAAAATGCTCATAAATTGGCCAAATCATGTGAATATTTAAATCAAATTATATGTACAGTGCAGGTTTCTACGAGGGTTAGGCTTAGGTAAACATATGGAAGCAGATGACAAGTCAATCACATGTCAAGCTCCATCATGACAAAAAAACATCATAAATGTATCATGAATTACATAGTGAGAACTTAAATTTGAGTCTGTTCCTCACACAAAACTACTGTATAATTTCAGAAGACTTGTAATATAGTGCACAAGTCAATTTTAGAATACATTTATGATGTTTTTTTTTTGTTGTCATTTTGAAAGTCCTCGTTGACTTTCACTATATGGAAAGTGGCCAGAATATTCTTTAAAAATTATGCTTTTGTGTACCACAGAAGAAAAACACTCAAACATGGAATGGATGGACTGGGATGGATGATAATAATACACATAAATATTAATAATAATTATAGTATATCCATCCATTCCATGTTTGAGTGTTTAGGGCCGAGGGCCGAATTCTGCCAACAATATCAAGCCAAGGGCCACTGACCTATATATATAGAAGCGGAGTCCAGCCCAGGGTCGTCACATGTGGTTGCCGCAAGCCCGCCGGACGCTCCTTCGTCGAATCCGCCGGCCGCGCCGTTCTCCCCAAATATTCAGATGTGTGCAGCACATTTTATGGAGGACTGTTTACTGATCCTGGGAGAGTTACGTTAGACTAAAATGCCGGCAGTTCTGACTCACGTAAGTATGTTTTCATTTAAAGGATTTGCCACTGATGATTCAAACGCGAGTTTTGGGCAGTGTGGATTAACGTTAGCACTTGTTGTTTGTCATTTCTCCGATCACACATGCAGACATGGTTTTATGTTTACGCCGCTCGATGCAATGCAACGCGTAAACAGACAGTATAAGTCATTATAATCCGTATTTATGTCCCCACTGGATGCAACAAATGCCTCGTTTGTAATGGGTTTTAATGTTTATGTCTCGTCGCTCCGGCCGGACACGGTATGTGAGGGGCGTAACATTTCCGTCTCACGCTTGAGGTATTCGGCCAATCACAACGCACTGGATAGCTGGCCAATCAGAGCACACCTCGCTTTTCAGATCGATGAGCTTTGTAAAAATCGACACGTTTCAGAAAGGCGGGGCATAGAGGAGAAACAATAATGTACAGTATGTGGAAAATAATGTGTTTTTTTTTACCTTAAACCGCATAAACACATTTCATTACACCAAATACACAAAATAATGTTATTTTTAGCAACATCATATGACCCCTTTAAAGATTGGAATGGAAATAATTCTGGAAATTACAGTGCTGTATTTTGTCATAGTACATCAAACTCTTTTCCAGTAACCTTTTTACTGCTTGGTTGTCAGGGCCAGTATATGCAAATATGTATTCCTTTCTTTACTGCCTAGCTTTGTGCGGATGAAGAGATTTGCCTGTTCACTGTTTATGTGTGGTATTACTGTGTGATATTTGATTTATCCAACTCCTGCAGAGGGCACTGTTGATTTGTTTTAAAATATTGCTTCCAGTTTGTGTGACCTCTAGAGCAGTACTCAATTCCAGTCCCGGGGACCCCCTGCTCTGCACATTTTGCTTGTCTCCCTTATTTAACACATCTGATTCAGATCATCAGCTCGTAAGGAGAGAGATCCATGAACTGAACCGAGGGCGTCAGATAAAAGAGACATACAAAATGTGGAGAGCAGTGGTACCCCAGGACTGGAATTGAGAACCACTGGTCTAGATCAAATTCCAATAAGTTTTGCCAGCAAAATGTGTCTGAACTCTGCCCATCTATATTGAAAGACTATCCCCCGGGTTCACTTCACAGACAAGGCTTAAGCCTAGTCTCAGACTAAAATGTAAGTCTGAGCTGTTTCAACTGAAAGAAACTTGCACTGGTTGATTTTAAAAATATATTAATGCCTTTGTTTTGTTTCAAGATGCATACCAGTAATGTTTTTTTTCTAAGGCACATTTATAAAAAATACTTAAATGTCCTTATTGAACTATTGCCTAATCCTGGCTTAGTCTAAGCCCTGTCTATGAAACCAGGCCTATCAGTTTGTTATACAATTCTTGTATTACAAGGCAATAAGTCTGATTAGAGATTAAATACTGTAGTTAATCATTAAAAAAATCATGTGTTTTGAGGACAAGGTCATGCAGTATTTGCTGTTTAAGATGAGTTTAATTGAATGCAGGAACATTCTGCGCTTCACTTTGCACAGATGGAGTTTTGAAAAGCATGTCCTTCAGCAGCCACTCCAAATATAAGCACTTTGAGATGCAATTCAACTTTACTGTGTGATATTATTATTGAATTCTTTGTTGAGTACTGCATGCTTTATTAAATCAATAGGGCACAGAAAGCAAATCACTCTAGCTCAGGGTTCTTTCTCTCCTCTATCGCTCTACTGTTTTAAAAGTGATTTTCAGTATTTTTTTTTCAAGGCATGGAGAATGTAAAAGCATGAAACATTTTACATAAGCATGCCCAACCTCCTCACAGTTTGTGTCTGGAAAACCAGAAAAAAAATAAGTATTGAGCTGTTTATTAGGTGGTGACACATTAATAATTCATTCATCAGTTTATGATGGATTAGTCTCCAAATTATTATGCATACCCCAATAAGTAACACACACACACACACACACACACACACACACACATATATATATATATACTGTATATATATATATATGTGTGTGTGTGTGTGTGTGTGTGTGTGTGTGTTACTTATTGCATTTATAGTGTTTATATATATATATATAAACAATTCAAAGCATGCAAATCCTGTATCAGCCTGCGCTATTACATGGCCAGGTGTGAATGGTTTATTTGTCCAGTGACCAGATCAATACAAATCTGGCTACAAATGGCTGCATGATAGACCTCTAAATGCTCTTTTACCACAGCTGACACCCAGTAGCTTCTGTTAGATTGTGAGAACATTGCATTTTTTTATGC
>NW_015656312.1:71308-74693 GCF_001515625.1 Sinocyclocheilus rhinocerous
TATATATTGCAATGCATTGCCATTAATGAATCTTTTTATTTATGACTGCAGTATGACTCATTTGGCAACATATCAAACAATTCACTTATCTAATTTGCTTAGCTAACAGTTTTGCATTATGTTAATGATACAAAAAAAAAAAAAATTTCAAAACAAAAAATAATAATTAGAGTCAATACCTGGCGTTGTCTGGAAAACCAGAAAAAAAATAAGTATTGAGCTGTTTATTAGGTGGTGACACATTAATAATTCATTCATCAGTTTATGATGGATTAGTCTCCAAATTATTATGCATACCCCAATAAGTAACACACACACACACACACACACACACACACACACATATATACATACATATATGTATTGATTCGGTATAGTGATAAAATCTCATTGCAGTACTAGACAGTATTGATTTTCCTCCCACTTGTAGTCTTCAGAGATCCCAAGAGATACTTTATATTCTCAGCAGGTTTTGCTTGATTTAATTTAATTTAAAAATATAGTCGAATATAAAGTTATTTGTTGTTGCAGAGCCTATGTATCACCAAATATTTTACATATGCAAATTATTTTACCAACAGCTGCTGTGCATTATGCTTTATTATTTTTCACAATATTTTTAATTTTTTTTACCATGTGTGTAAGAACTGCTGTTTGTGCCGTTAAAAACTACGGCATAAAAATCTCTTAAAATAATTTGTAAAAAGTAGTAGCACAATCCGAGGTATCATTGGTGAGTGTAGCTATAGTCTAAATGGTGATATCAGATACGAAAACTCATTTATAGGAGCTGAATCATTTATGTAAATGAGACCTTTTCCACTCATGTATGTGACACGTCTTGTTTATTTTCCAGACAGTTTAAAACTGCAACAGGATTTGACTTCAAGTGTATCAAGATTGGCCTTTGCCCTCTTCCGGTTGCGATTTTAGATCTTTTCTTCATCTGACATTTAAAACCTCCACAGAGAGGAGAGATGGAGGCGAAAGGACAGAACATTCCCAGCGGTCTTCAACATGATAGCTCTTACCTGAACTATCCCAGTAAGTGCCCTGTTTAGCCCTCATGATGATTTTTATACCTGCAATTTTTTTTTAAAAGGAGATGCATGTACACTACTGTTCAAAAGTTTGGGGTCAGTAAGATCTTCTTTAAAGAAATTAATACTTTTATTCAGCAAGAATGCATGAAATTGATCAAAAGTGACAATAAAGACATTTATAATGTTACAAAAGATTTCCATTTTGAACTTTCTTTCTCCTCATCAAAGAATCTTGAAAAAAAAAATTGTATCACGGCTTCCACAAAAATTAAACAGCACAACTGTTTTCAACATTCATAATAATGTGAGCAGCAAATCAGCATATTAGAATGATTTCTGACGGATCATGTGACACTGAAGACTGGCTGCTGAAAATTCTGATTTATCACAGGATTACATAAAATTGAGATTATATTAAAATAGAAAACTGTTTTTTTTATTGTAATATTATTTCACCATATTTACTGTATTTACTGTATTTTGAATCAAATGCAGCCTTGGTGAGCATAAGAGAAATTTTTTTTTTCCATGAAGATATTTTGTAAATTTCCTACTGTAAATATATTAAAACTTAAGTTTTGATTAGTAATATGCATTGCTAAGAGCTTCATTTGGACAACTTTAAAGGCAATTTTCTCAATATTTTGATTTTTTTGCACCCTCAGATTCCAGATATTCAAATAGTTGTATATCGGCCAAATATTGTTCTATCCTAACAAACCATACATCAGTGGAAAGCTTATTTATTCAGCTTTTAGATGATGTATAAATCTCAATTACGAAAAATTGACCCTTATGACTGGTTTTGTGGTCCAGGGTCACATATGGTTTTTTAAAAGACAGACAATATAGCATAGCCTGCACAAAAACAAAGATTTTTAAATATATTTTTTACTGCACAAAAGGGAGGTATGCGCTTAGAAATTTCTAAAAGTGGGTAGACGTAGATATCTTAGCATATAGTTTAAACAGTCTTTTCAGACTGGTCTGGTACTTGGTGCATTGAATGCTTTTATTTCAAAAGATCAAAGCAAATTTTATTCTTATAATCTGTTATTCTTCATAATCATAATATTCTTCATAATCTGTTCCCATTAACTGAAGCAGATAAAAACCAAAGTGTGTCTTGACCACAGTCCGAATCTCATTAATTAAACCTCAGCACTGTTCGGACTGACAGTTTTTGATTGGCAGAGCTAAAGCAAATGGAATAATGCACATCAGTTTTGATTCTGTCATGGCAACGCAGACCCTCTGCCACACCCTGAATGCCCCCCACCCAATGTATCTAGTCAGTCAGTCAGACCGCGAGTGTGACTTCATTTATCTTTGTTAGTCCACTGCTGCTCTGGAGGGCTAATTAGTCCTGTGTGGGTTGGAAGAACCAGCCAAGGAGAAACAGTGTGTGTGTGTGTGCATGGAGAAAGAGAGAAGAGAGAGAGAGACCCAGGTGTGTGAGCTTCACTAAAACTACACAAAGCAAATCTTTTCAAAGGGATAGTGCTTTTAACCCTTACTGAGATAGTGTCACATGGGACGAGATCCAGTAAGGAGAAGTAGAATCTAAAAAAAGGAAAGTGCAGCCTTCTCAGTTTGTGGATTGTGTTTATGTGTGAAAATGAGGGAGAGTTGCTGTATCTAATCATATGTTTGGGGAAAGTATGTTAGGTCCCCTGAGGATCCTCTCACTCTTGCTTTCTCTTTCTTTTTTCTTTTTTAATCCCTTACACATTCATTCATTTTTTGCACCAAGAACAAAAGCACAGATTAGAACTAGATTTTTATGCTTTCTAAAGAGAGTGTGAGTGGTGGTTGCATAGATAGATAGATAGATAGATAGATTTCTATTCTGTTTTAGTCAAAGTAAAAATAAAACTCTAAAAATTAAAATATATTCATTTTAAATGGTATAAGTGGAATTAGTCATCACAACATTTTCAGTTTATTGGATTATTTATTTTGTATTAAACTATCAGTGTTTATAAATATTAAGTGAGTGTCAGATGACAGCAAAGGGTGTTGTGGGTGGTTTCCAGGCTGTTGCTTTGCGCTTGCTAAGATATTCTCATGGGTTTTTAGTGTATTTCTATGCAGTTTCTTTTTATTGTCTTACTATAGTTCTGGGTAATTACTAATTGAAGAAGCTTATGTGAGTTATTCTTTCCTGTGTAAAAGTTATAGAGTTTTGTGAGTGGTTGTAGTGAGTGGTTACCAGGGTGGTGCTATACCTTTACTTAGGTTTTCTGATGGTTTTTAAAGCATGTTGCTGTGCATTTGCTGAGGTGTTGTGGGTGGCAGGTAGGTAGTTGCTTACAGAGGAAGATAGAATATATATATATATA
>NW_015656312.1:74738-78554 GCF_001515625.1 Sinocyclocheilus rhinocerous
TATGCACTTCAATATGTGTGGTTAAGGGTTTGCTCAAATCCATTACATTAAGGATGAACAATAGTTATACAGTAGCAGCACCACTTACTAACCTTCTGCATTATAAATTTTTTCTTTTCATTTCGGCAAAGTGATGGTAGTAGCCATCTACTGGCACTTACAAATGAATTCATTTACAGAAAGGAAAGGTGTGTGTGTGTGTCTGTGTGTGTGTTTGCTCATATCCTAAGTGGCCTCGTGGTACTTGATATAATTTCTGTGTTCATTGATGGGTGTGCTCTCTATCTCTCTCTCACACACTCTCTCTCTCCTATTGCCGTGTTTGGTTGTATCAGGCAGATTTGTGAACCTGAGAGCGCGTGTGCGTCTGCAGTGCCGCTTGGTCATTTGAAACGGCAGTCTCTTCCTCCTCTCGGACCGTATGTGTGTGCGAATGTGTGCATGTGTGTGTCCGTCCCAGCTCTCCGTCCTCAGGGAGGAGGGAGTCTAACAGGCTGTTGGAGATCAAAGAAGAGACATTTAATTTGGATGCGTGCGCGTCTGCAGTGCCGCTTGGTCATTTGAAACGGCAGTCTCTTCCTCCTCTCGGACCGTATGTGTGTGCGAATGTGTGCATGTGTGTGTCCGTCCCAGCTCTCCGTCCTCAGGGAGGAGGGAGTCTAACAGGCTGTTGGAGATCAAAGAAGAGACATTTAATTTGGATCAAGGACGGAGCTTGAACAGTGCTGTGGGATTTCTGAACAGAAGGGAAGACGTTGTGGAAAGAGTAGGGAGCATACGGGAACGGGAAACTATCATACAGTGTCCTGTGAAAGAGTAGACCATACGTTACTTCAACGTTGCCTGGACAATTTTTGGAGGTGTTGGAGAGCGCAACGGTTGCCTTTAAGGTTTCAACACACTTCTTGAACGTTATTTAAACGTTTGTTTGTGGTAAAGACATCATGGCTGTGCAACTGATGCCCGAATCTGCCGTCTGCTTGCTTATGGTGAGTACGAAGCATGCACCCACTTAAAACACCCTCGGGATTGAGTTATATGAACAATCTGTCACATCTGACCTGATGAATTTGACTGCAGCTCAGGTTTTCTTCTTACTTTACACACACATACACACAAAAGCCGAAGCACATGCACTCTGCAGCACCGCCACCAAACGCTGACCGAATTGCACGCCACACACATTGCAGCGAAAAAACCCTGACAGGTATCCTGACATCAGCATCATCTGTGTGTCATCTGTAGTACTACTGCCTCAGTTTTAAGAGAATGCCAGAGTTCGGTGGACGCACATTTGCAGAGAGTGTGCTTTTCAAACACTGGGGTCTCATTACTGCACGATGGGCTTCTTTTTAATAGTGCTGATTTTTGTTTCGCTGACTTTGTATGTGTGCGCGCTCACGCCGTTTGGCTGAATAAGGTGTTTGGTCTCTGATGTGTAGAGAGAGTTTGTGAAGCTGAAAGAGGGAGGCGGCGGTGTGGCATATTGTGGTGTAGGATCACCTCTGGAAAGACAAGGAGAAAGCATGTCACTGCCCCACCCCTCTGCCCTACCTGTAACAGCTGTCTGTCTCCATGGTGATAGGCCACGGCTCTTTCTGACATGTTGAGAGGAAGGAGGTGAGACAGACAGGAAGAGAGAGAGAAAGTCAGAGCAAAGTGCTCTGCAAATAAGCTTTCATCTTCTATTTCTCATTTTCTTTTTATCCCCTCGTACCACCTCTGACACTGGAGTTCAGAATACCTTGGAATCAAATCCAAATCCGCAATTGCTTTGGAAGATCCATCCGGTGATGCAGTGGTATAGAAATTGTGGATGTTACTGATATGAGATGCATAAATATGTTAAAACTGTACTGTTTTGTTTGTTGTTTTAAAAATGTACAGTAAAAAGGAGATGGCCGATACAGGTACAGGTGTGCTATTTTTGTATGCTGGCGTAGAAAAAGGTTTCTGTATGAATTAGAAAAATTCAATGATATTTCCGTACCATATCAGTCACTGCTAATATTAGAGGTTTTTTATTTTTAATGAAATTGGTTGTATAATTAATTGTGCATGTTAATTTCCTGGATTTTTCATTTACATTCGCGATCATCTAATGCTCACTTAAACTTAAACTTGCGATCAACTAATGCTCACTTAAACAATAATAATTAATATAAAGTAAATAAGCCAATAAATTCAATAAATATTCACTTACATACTGTACATTCTATCTATCTATCGTTCTATCTATCGTTCTATCTATCGTTCTATCAATCTGACGTTCTATTGTTCTATCTATCTATCTATCGTTCTATCTATCTATCTATCTATCGTTCTATCTATCTATCGTTCTATCTATCGTTCTATCTATCTATCGTTCTATCTATCGTTCTATCGTTCTATCAATCTGACGTTCTATTGTTCTATCTGTCGTTCTATCTATCTATCTATCTATCTATTTATCTATCTATCTATTGTTTTATTATTCTATCTATCATTCTCTTGTTCTAACGTTCTAACTATTGTTCATTTATCTATCGTTCTCTTGATCCATCTTTCTATAGAGAGAGATAGAGATGGATATATAGTGTAAATGTATATCTTCAGTTCTCCATGTGCTTGTCAAGTTCTCTTTCTCTCTGTTTATTATCATTCAGAAATGTTGCCAGGACAGTCAAATGATTCACACATGCACATTCACACATGCGTTCACATATAAATCCCATTCCAAATATAGACAGCTGAACATGTTGAGTATTCCTAAGGGCACTTCATCTTCCCTAGTTTTTAGGCAGAGATGATTGCATTTCCTTTGTATAATGTATTCATTAAACAGCCTCAGTGGCTGTATGTTTTTAGAACACCAGAGTGCAGATTCAAGTACACACTTTATCATGTTAAATCTGTGGTAACACGTGAAATATTAACTTGAATTTGGGCTGCCTTTGAATGAGTATTAATGGTGTATTTGCAGCAAGCATTAATATTTCAGTCAGAACGTTAATTAAGACGCTTGACATTTGTAAGAGGCAAAGAACCACAATAAAACACAAGCAGGAATAATAAATAATAATAATAATAATAATTCATTTTATTTAATGGCGCCTTTCTAAACACCCAAGGTCACCTTACAGCAAGCAAACTAGTAAAAACAGTAACAATAAATAAACAAGTCCTGCCAGCATTACAAAATTCAACAGCACAACTGCATACATCATGAATACAATAAAGGCTTACAAGAGCAATAATAAGAGCAATTAATAAGAGCAAGTCATAAAAAAACCTGGGTAAAAAGATAAGTCTTAAGACGAGATTTAAAAGTATGAAGGCTGTCACTGTTCCGTATATTGGGGGGAAGAGAGTTCCATAGGCGAGGGGCCGCAAAACTAAAAGTTCTTGCTCCCATGGTGCTTAAACGTATACGCGGCGACACAAGAGAGATCGAGTGTGAAGATCTGAGAATGCGAGAAGGAGTATAGATGTGGAGAAGGTCCGTAAGATACGGTGGAGCAAGGTTGTGAAGATAGGCGAGGGGCCACAAAACTAAAAGTTCTTGCTCCCATGGTGCTTAAACGTATATGCGGCGACACAAGAGAGATCGAGTGTAAAGATCTGAGAATGCGAGAAGGAGTATAGATGTGGAGAAGGTCCGTAAGATACGGTGGAGCAAGGTTGTGAAGTGCCTTAAATGTGAGAAGCAAAATTTTAAAATCAATGCGATACTTTACTGGGAGCCAGTGTAAACGTTGGAGAACTGGAGAAATGTGCTTATATGGCGCTTTTCCACTGCATGGTACGGCACGGTACGGCTCGGTACGGTTCACTTTT
>NW_015656312.1:79062-95866 GCF_001515625.1 Sinocyclocheilus rhinocerous
GGGTGCCAGTAATCCCTATTGAAACTAACCTGTCCAGGAGTATCTTGTGCGAGATCGTGTCAAAGGCCGCACTCAGGTCAAGAAGGACAAGTATTGTTAACAAACCAGAATCAGCTGCCAATAACAAATCATTAGTAATTTTGACAAGAGCAGTCTCTGTACTATGATGAGGACGAAAACCGGATTGGAATTGCTCAAACAATGTATTATTGGAGAGATGATTGTGAACTTGAGCTGCAACACATTTTTCCAAGATTTTAGAAATGAATGGCAAATTAGAAATTGGTCGATAATTTTCAAAAATTGATGGATCAGTCCCTGATTTCTTTAGAATAGGGGTAATAATAGCAGTTTTAAGAAAAGAAGGTACAGAACCAGAAACAAGTGAAGAGTGAAAATCCATGGGAAACACTGTGGCTGTGCCATTCTCGTTCTCTCTCTGTCTGAGGGGGACATCTGTGGGTAAATGGCTGCCAGCCTGGCTGATGAAGGGCCCTCGTTCCTCTCACTCTCATTAGTCTTCCAATAAAAGCGGTGAGCACTTCATATTTTCATTCATCTCCTGCATTTCTCTGAGACGCTCAGACATGGTTGAATGTCACGGTGACATCACAACGCACAGCGTTTTCCTTTGAAGCACAAAAACCTAGACGGTAAAATGTGATCAAAGTTATCGGTCGATCTGGGGGGATGCTGAAAATGATGTGCGCGTTATGAGAAGAAAACTGACTCTTTTTTTCCCACTGTTTACGGTTTACATGTATCATGGGACTGTCGTATTCACAAATAAAAAAAGAAAGAAAACTGAACATATTTTACTGTTTTTCTCAGTAGATCTGGTGGGATGTTGCACACGATCAGAGTAAACTGGATTTTTTTGTTAGTCGTTTATAATTTGCATACATCATGGGAAATTCTTTATCTAATTTCCGATCAAAAATTAGCAGCCTTTTAAAAACTGCCTGTAAATCTCTCATTATGCTATATTGAGAGCATTATATCAAATCTTGGATTTAGTCTTTTTGTCATCATGTTTTCTTTCACTAGCACAGTTTTGTATTACTTTTTGGAACTGATTGATCTGAGCTTACACATCTCAGTTTCTGAGTGAAAAAAAAGTATTATTTGTGGATAATTTTTTTTCTCAAAAACTAAGATGAAGTTATAATCAGTATAAATTTTGTAGCCATTTTTGACCGGGAACACCAAAAGTATAACGAGGTGGGAAAAAAATTCCAAAAAGTACAAAAATTATTATTATTATTTTGGGAAGTTGTTATACACTGTGAGAAAAGTTAGTCAGTTTTAGTCCAATTAGGGTTGGGCGATGTCTATCAATTGGGGGGGGGCGTGAATCCGTATTCAGAAAGGCACGGAAAAACAAACGGAAAACAAATAACGATTGCTAACGGTTGGTTTACAGTACATACAATTTCATTTCCCACATAAACAGAGTAAGGGGAGATGACTGAGGACGATGGCGAATGATTTGCAGATCCTGAGCACCACTGACAAACATATAATCTTGTAAAATGTGTGGTAAGTACTGCCACTCCATAGTATAAACAGAGTACGTGCGATCACGAATCTCGCAAGTGAAAGTGAAACTAAAAAGCAGTTTCAATGCCAGGCATAATAGCGGCTCCCTAATGCCTGCAATTTATATACAGTATAATTGCCCAATGATATAACTGCGAGAGAAAATACTGAAATATATATTTTCCTCCCATCGCATATGTATTCCCTTTAGGGGTTCCGTATTACACGTCATTTTCTTTCGGAACACGGTATTGGAATGGGGGGGATGGGAATCGCGATTCCAGCTCAACATCGTGATGTCTATCAGCCATCGGCGATGGACCATGGCATCGTCTATCGGCCCAACCCTAAGTCTATAACATTAACTAGCATATTTGGGAAATCAGTTGTGCTGCTTTAATATTTTTGAAACCACAATTTTCTCATAATTCTTTGAATAGAAAGAACAGCGTTTATTTTGAAATATTATTTTGTAACATTATAAACATATTTGCTGTCACTTTTGAAAGTTTAATTTAATACAATTAATTAAATGCATCCTTGTTGAAAGTACTGTATTACTAAATGTATTAATAATAGTGTGTTTTTTGGAAGACATTAACATCTAATTAGCATCTCTTTGTATTTTACAGTTGAATATTAATAGTAATAGCACTTAGCTCTTCATTTGCATGTGATAATGCAGAATTTATGGATTTATGACACCATGTATGATGATTCCCAGTCTGTGACATGCCCTGCCGCACCACACTGCATGTGGTTCCTATCTTGACCCATCTGTTCGACTGCCATGGTTACAATAATGGTATACGACTCCACCTATCAGCTCCTCCTTAGCCATCTTGCCAACATCAAACTAAATCATTTTACAGAAACTGTTTGTGACTGAAGATGTTTGCTTAATAGGCTCATATCTTCTGCTTTGTCAAAATATTTTATTTATTGTTAACACTTTTATAGGGGCTGCGACAATTGCTCATCACACATCTCTTTTTTCTGATAAATACTTTATTAGTTTCAGTATCCTGCTGTCATATAATGTTATTACCAGTGCAGTGTATTAGCTCAACAATGCAAGGTTTTATTGTGGGAAATTCTGGTCCTTATGGGAACTGCATGTGCATAGAAGCGACATCTGCGTGCACTGTGCTCCATCATCAACCCGCATCTCTTGCTCCGTACTATTTGCGTCTAGATCAATAGCCTTATCTGTCTGAGATCCTCTGGGATGTTCAGTACAGCTCTGCGGCCATCAGAATCTCATTACAACTGCAGATAGTGGCTTTTAAATGCATTTTGGTATTAGCTGGTATTTCTGTTTGAGTTGTGTGACTAGTGCTCCTGTAGCTTAAACAGTAGTGCATGGCTGTAGTAACTCCAAGGTCATGGGTTTGAGTCTGATGCACTGATGAACTGATAAAATGCATATCTTGAGCTTTGAGTCACTTTTGATGAAAGCATCTGCCTGTATCAGAGTGTAAATGTGATTGAATTGTTTAAAGTAGCAGCAATTAGCATAAATGATAAGGGACATTTAGGAGAGCTGGTAAAATAATTGAGTACTTTTATCAGTATTGCTTAAAATATAAATGTCTCAAAACACTTCAAGGGAAAGTTCAACCAAAAATGAAAATGTGCTGAAAATGTACTCACCCTCAGGACATCCAAAGTGTAGATGAGTTTGCTTCTTTATCAGAGCATATTTGGATAAATTTAGCATTACATCACTTGCTCATCAATGGATCCTGTGCAGTGAATGGGTGCCATCAGAGTCCAAACAGCTGATAAAAACATTACAGTAATTTACACAGCTCGAGTCCATCAATTACCGTCTTCTGAAGTGAAAAGTGTTTTTTTTTTTATTATGAAATAATCAGTCATTAAAATGTATTAACTTCAAACCATTGCTAAAATTCTGTTAAAATTCAAGTCCTCTATCCATAATATTGCTTTCTCCGGTGAATTCTCATCTGATTCAGGAAAGAAATAGGCACAGATAAAGCACCATTTAGAAGTGAAACAGTCCAGAACAGTTATAAACAAATATGTTGGTGGATTTTAATGTGAAAAGACATCAAGGAGTGGATTTTTGTCACTGGAGAAAGTGTTATTGTGGATTAATTTTGTGTGAGCTATTCCTTTGATTTTGTCTATAACTATGAAATGTCTGATGCACTTTTGGTTAAAACTAGTGTAGCATTTTCTTAGCATCGTTATTTTGTTTATGAATTTGTTGTTTATGAATCTGGCATATTTTAATATAGAAATGTTAAAAAAAATTTCATGGTGAACATGGTAGTTTTTAGCTCAGTTGCATATTGGGGTTATCGTATTGGCTTTGACAGTTGCTACAGAACAGTACACAAAGGCTAAGAAGATTAGAGTCAAACGTAGCAGGAAACCTCTCAGAATAAAAACATCTCTTTTTCTCGTTCCCATTCTTTCATTTCCTCTAGCCTTTCTCTAGCCTTCTGTCCTTAAAGATCTGCTGCATACCACATTACAGCAAATAGTTTGTTGCTGCCCAACAGAGAATGCTGGGTGTATTTCAAGACATTTTTTTTTTGCATGGAACTAGACAGTTTCTTGGCCCTGAGTAGCATTTTGCATATTTGGCTCAGGAATTCAGTGGCTAAGGTGATGAGATAAGCAAATCTGCCAATGAAAACATTTCATACAGAAACAGTATACAGTATAGTGTCCCTAGTAAATGTTGTGAACTGCGGTGAACACAGATACTCTACCTGCTCAGGTGTTTGAACACAGGGCTTGAGTGCTGCTTGTTGAGACTCTTCTGAGAGAAGCAATTATATAGTTCACGGGGAACTGTTCCTGTGTTTATCATTTTCTAACCTCTTTTCTGTCTTGTCGGCTTTAATGCGGCACTGGAGAGACGGCATCCTTCACTGAACCATTTCTACAAAAGGTTCACTTATAAAAGAACCACAGATGCTGGGGAAAGTGTGTCAGCTGCTCTATAACATCACACTTCCTCAAAGTGGCTCTGCGAGTGTAAAGGACGCCCTTGCTTTGGAGATGTTCTGACTTTATCATTTTCAGAAGATGTAAAGCTAGTCTCAGACAGCACACCCACAGACCGCCTACAGCCCGTTCACAGAACACAACAATGCCCAGAGCTCTGATTCTGACTGGTTGACTATTCAAAGGTTTTGTATCAGTCTACCTGGAAACAAAGTTGTTTTTAAGGTACCAGGCTGCAAAAATTGGCACTTTGAGGAAGATCTAGTCACTAACCGAGACGCTTAGTAGCAAGTAAATGAAATATGCTTGGGCAAAACTGCATATTCTGATTTGTTTGGAGTTATTTCTAATGAAATAATCAGACTTAAACCCAAAGTTCAAGTCAAAATTCAAGCAGAATTCAGTCAAAAGTCAGTTTACACGAGATTGTGGCGTTGCAGTTTTTTGTAACTGAGAGGTACATGTTCATGCTATTTGTAAATGCTGCACTGTTCATGTACATGTGTGCAGTTCATGATACACTGTTTCAGCACCTCAGAGTGGCTTGGTTCATCTAATGTGACACTAAAACACCATATCATGAGCTGCACACATGTAAATGAACACAGTCCTGTGTTTCACTCTAAAACCAGCCTGACATATATTTATTAGCCATCTGATAAAATAAAAGCTGGATAGTTTAAGATTTGAAAATGAAGAAATGTGTAAATATTAGTGTTGTAATTTAACAGTTGTTATAGTACAGAAAAGCTACTTGCAATACATTTATTGTTTTGTTTAATATTTTTATTGAATAATATTCACAATAAAAATCATATTTTATAGTCATATCAAATGGGTCAAAAACGCAAGTAGGAAAATATTTTTTTTTTAAATCTGTGTTCACTTAATGGTCACTACTTCTTATAAATGCGTTTTTCAAGTTTTCCCAAATCGTTCATACCTAAAATGATGGTTTGCTTAAAAAATAAAATAAAATAAATAAAAGTAATTTTCAGGTTGGTTAAATCACCCCAATCATTCTAGAAAGATGAATTCTTTCCAAATAGAGCTATTAAAGTAATCTGCTACAAATTCCCGTATTTTACATATTGTTGTATATACAAAATATTGCAGGAAAGCAAAATGCCAGTTTTTTTCCAGTATTGTGGAACCTTAATCAAAATGCACTTTTTACTTTAGTGCGTGATTCTCATCTTATTGTGAATAATTCATCAGTGCTTAAAATTACCCAGACAAAAATATTTGTCATTGTAATATTTTATTAAAATGTAATACGTTTCTTAACCTCCTCCTGAAATGAATTTGCTTTTTGGCTTATGTCACCAGTCCCTCTTACAACCTCTCCCTTCTAATCATCCATCTCCATTTTTGAAATGTTATGCCCACTTTTCACAATCCAGTCTATTCCCATTAGATTAAATCAAGACCCTGTCCACTTTTTTTTTCATCGAATATCCTGTTTTACTCAGAAATACATTTGATTTTGGAACTAAAATGCATTGTGAACATTGTTTCATGTTGACTTAAATATTGTGTGTAACATTTTTACGGTAATGCTGTTACTTACTATCTGTCTGATGATGTCAACTGTACATTATGTCTGTTGTACATTACACACAGTACATTAAATGTAATCTGCCCTTGATTAAAGCGGCACAGAGCGCTGCGCCTTCATTTTAGCAGTAGGCAGTCTGTTCACACACTGAGCTAATGGAGAGGAATGGATCATCTCTCTTTCAGTCTTACAGAACAGCCGTTGAATCTGCACTAACCTCATTAAACTGCCTGCATACAGGACACGAATGGAAAAATTAGGTTTGAGATGCACACACCAGATGTCTCTGCCACATTCACTTTTAATCACGTTAGAGCTTATTGCAGTGCTGGCCTTCCATTGTTTGGCTTTATCGATGATGTCACCCCTGTGTGTACGTGAGTGTGTGTGTATATGTGTGTGTGTTCACACATATCTGATATATTGAGGTCAGTGGAGCACAACACCTCTCCAGCAGGACATCCATCACTGTGTACTTCAAGAGAGGAGAGAGAGAGTGTAGTATGTACAGTCCTGTTGGTCAGACAGCAGCTGGTTTGTCACTTAACCTAAAAAAATTTACTGTATATGGTAACATCTAAGTTACTGGTTTTATTCAAGTTGAAAAAAAAATGAATTGGTTCACCCTGAGCTGGGCTACAGTATACGATTCATGCTCTATATTCACAGACATACAAACAGATCTGAAGCTTTAGCATTGCTGTTGCTCTCAAATCTCATTTGTGTGCATTGAAAAATAGCCTGTTGCACAGCTTTGACGTTGATGGCGTTAAATGTTGATATGTACGCTAATGCACATTGTCAGCTTAAAAAAAAGTGAATTATCTTTTCATTGGTCAAAGCTAATCTATTGTATGGCTTTAAAAATCTTGGAATAAAATCCACAAGCCATTCGTTTTATTGTTAATTAAAACTATTACAAGTTATTGGAAAAAAGCTGAAATAAAATATAAATATTAGATGAAAATAATTTGATAAAGATGCCAAGAAGCTCTCATTTAAAAGAAATTAAAATAAAAACTGATAGTATGAAATAAAAACTCATTCAAAATAGGAATAAATGCTGTAATAAATACTAAAATAACACTGCAAGTCATATGGACCGCACTTTTATGGTGCATTCTTAGTCTTTTGTGTGTGTGTGTGTGTTTGTGTGTGTGTGTGTGTGTGTTATATAAAGTCATACAGGGTTGGAACAACATGAGGGTAAATAATGAGTAAATAGAGACAGATTTTTTATTTTTGGGTGAACTATCCCTTTAAATATGACTGAATCAACCTGACAACATTAGGTTACACTAGTGACATTACACCTGATTTTTTAGAGTAGATTGCATCTCTAAATATTTTTTATTGTGACTTAAATTACCTTGTTTTTCAAAGAAAAAAATATGACATGAAAAACATGAAGTGCAACAAACATGAAACCAATTTTTTAAGGTTCAGATCAAGTGGAAATATATCCTTAAGCCAGCAACTGCGCATGCTTACGGTGTAGTCTGAGAGTCCTGTGGGTGTGTGTGTATTACTTGATATTCTGCAGAATGACATCATGCAGAAGGTCTAAGTGGAAGGGGAGATAGAGAGAGGATGATTTATAACAGTTTTGGGAAGTATACCTCCCTTCTTCACACACACAGCTTCAAGGCTGCTGCGAGACCTCATGCTGCTGTGAACCAAATAAAATTTCCTCCTTATTAAAATGTATAAAGTGTGAATATAATTAATGAATTTGTCCTGTAATAAAACTGCCAGTTTCACTATTCGGTCGTCAGCTCATATCCCATGAGCAAATTCAACCAGGATGTGCAGATTCCCAATAAGACAGAGGTTATTATGATATTGATGCAGGATCACTAGTGGCCGCCGGTGTGTGTTGATCTGTGAGCAATGATCAATATTAATCTGAGTATATGAAGCAGCTGAGACTGTGGATTAGATATCACTGTCTGTAATTGATATGATCAATGGAGTGCTGTTTCCTGTGACTCTCTATTTATACACCTTATAGATTTCCTCCCTGCACTGCAGAGCTCAGCCTCTCACCTCATGCGGCGCTTTGTCCTGTCCTGCTGTGTTTGTGTGTAGGAGGGGAGATGGTGAGTTAATGTGACAAAGAAAGAAAGAGGAATGGATAGAGTGTGAGTATGTTGTTGGAAATGGTTGATGCGGTCTTTTTAGGAATATATGAAACGTTTGTTTTATTTGTCAAATGTACACTTGTGGAATCAAACGTATTCGATGTAGATTTTTTTTTGTAATTAATTATTGTAAAGATTAAAATAATTACATTTTATTACAATTTTAAAAATATACACGTATAGAATTAATTATTCATTAGAATAATGAATGGTTTCATTGGTGACAAAAATGGCCTGACATGGCACATGGCAATAAGAATCATTCAGGGCTTTACAGAAAACATTGGATTTTTATTTATTTATTTTTGTTAAGTTTTGTTAAAATTTTATTTTATTGCTATTTTAAAAATATGTACTCACAGAATTAATTTTCATTATATATTATTAATTAGAATGAGTACTAGATGTTTATGGGAAGATGCGAGTGGTCCTTTTAAATGCAAAACTGATTATTGCTATGTGGTTGTGTTTACTTTTACATTTCATTTATTCATGTAGCAGATGGTTTTGTCCATAGTGACTTAGAAATGAGGAATACAACAAAGCAATTCATCCTAAGAAGGCAGTAACATGAGAAGTGCTATAATACAAAGTTCCAGGATTGTTCAGAGGAGTACAGGAAAAGAATAAAAGTATGTATGTATTTTATTCTTTTGTATTTATTTATTTGTATTCTTTTTTTATTTTTTTTATTCTTTATTCTTCTATTGTGTGTCACTGGTGCAGTTGAGTGACCTCCTTCATTCAGAGAGTTAGATTTGCCGTACTGAAGATTTATTAAATGCTGCCAGGAGATGCACAGAATGAGTGCAGTGGCTCACATAATGAATGCTGCAAGTGCTCAAAACTGTTCTGGCGGATTGTGAGAATGCACTTTAACAAGCAGCTTAGGGTTAAACACTTCTACCTTTTTTTTTTTTTTACTTGGATTAATTAAAAGAAAGCTGTCAGTGCCCAAATGTTTAACCCTTGACATTTTTATGCAGAAAAATTCAATGTGAAATGTTGTGGAAAATTGTTTTCAGCACAGTTTTATTCATTGCAAAACTCAGAGAATTCACCTTAGGCTAATGCATAAACTTTAATGCACGCATCAAGCATTTTCATTCAAAAATTCTTAAGCGTGAATTCACAATTTGCAGAAAAATAGTTGGATGGAAACCAGTATATGATGTTGTTGTCTCTAGATATGGCTCAATGCCCTCCTTCAGTGAAAGTCTTTGGCATTTTTTTCGTGCTCCAGGTGAAATATCCTAAAACCAGTCGCTTAGAAAAGCAGAAAAGCACATCTCTCCTCAACAAGCTACATTTTTCAGTGTATCATTCAGGTGCTTTCTGAAAATGTGGATTATTCTGTTACCGAGTAAATGTGGATTGTGTAGATGCTATTCCACTGCCAGTTTCAATACAGAACACCTCATTAATTTTAATTGTACACGAGTATTGTGTGTATATTCACATGTGCCATTGTGTATCTGCGTCTATGAATGTTTGTAAAAATACTGGACCCCCAAACATTTGAGCACCTCAGATAATTATAAATCCAATCTGCCGGCGAGCTCTTTGAGCGTTCACACCAACTGTGCAAAAAGCAACAACACAACACTGTTTTTGTCCTACGGTGTGGATCCATCTCACCTCATCTTCCCTGAGCAGACCCTTAAACTGGGGCTTTTCTTTAGATCCTGGAGAAGTGCAGGAGCAGCCTGTGTGTGTTTATGTTTATTTGTGTAGCAGATTGTGTGTGTCTTTCAAACCAGATGTGTATTTAACACATGATTAAGCATAGAAGCAGTTCAGATTTAAAGTTCAGAGCTCTGCAGCAGGAGGAGCTCTGGACTCTTTCAAGCAAACAAACATACAGAAAAATCTGAGTGTTTGGTGCAAAGGGGCACAGGTTAGTAGAGCATTCAGACAGACTCTTTTCAATAGCAAACAACTCTGAATAGAAGCAGCAGAAGGAAGAACATCAGTGGAAGTGTGTGTGTGTGTGTGTGTGTGTATGTGTGGTTTGGCTTCTGAAATGAATCAAAGGCTCCTTTCTGTGGATTTTGATCCAATGTAAATTCATATTCCAGTTCCATTTGATGTTACACGGTTTCTGGGCCAAAGGTCTTTGGAACATTTAATTTACACTATCAACAAGCCACCTACAGTATAACATATTTGTGACCCTAGACCACAAAACCAGTCATAAGGGTAAATTTTTTGAAATTGAGATTTATACATCATATGAAAGCTGAATAAATAAACTTTCTATTGATGTATGGTTTATTAGGATAGGACAAAATTTGGCCGAGATACAAATATTTGAATATCTGGAATCTGAGGGTGCAAAAAAATCAAAATACTTTAAAGTTGTCCAAATGAAGTTCTTATCCATGCATATTATTAATCAAAAATTAAGTTTTGATATATTTATGGTAGGAAATTTACAAAATATCTTCATGGAACAGTTTATATTAACAAACGAACTAATATCCACTTTCATCAATTTAAACATTTTTAAACATTTAGTTAATAAAAAGCCTTCAAATATAACTAATAATATGGTTAAAAGAAATGTTGTTTTTATCTGTTACTAGTGATCATTGTTTGACTTGTTTACTAATAGACATCTTCTTTTTGAACTGTTAATCATGAAATCTTTTGATAATCCTTGGTATCATCATTAAGGCACAGCTTTATTTTAATCAAGCATTTTAAGTAATTTCAAGCTAATTTTCATTCAAATGCAACTGGAAGTGGTCACGTCCGAGTGGGTGAGTTAATTAATGAATAAATTAATAGAACTAAAAAGGTTTATCTTGAATTTTGTAATATTTGTTTTGTTGTCTGCTTTGCTTACTCTGTGAAAATATCCCAGGGTGTGTAACAAAGAGCAAGAGAGGAGAAAAATGCATCTGAGATAGAAATGAAGAGAAAGGTTAATGTCCATGACTCACAATGCTAACCAATAGAAAGCTCAGATCAGATCAGCTGAACAGGACTGGAGTTTATTTATATGGTTTATTATTATGGAGGAGGTGTTAGTAGAATAATGCATTCTGATCAGACAGACTTGAACTTTTCCTGTGTATAGAGTCACAATTTAAACACAGTCAGGAAAAAATAATAGCAAACATATTTTATTGAATGGATGGTTCTGACCCTATATTCTCTATATTAAAAAAACTGCACAACTGAAGTATATATACTTCTGAAGTATATCTGCAGTCAAATTTAACTGAACTTGGCAAATATTGCAAAGTCTAACTTTTCAAAGATGTAGTTTCAAAAATGCATAAGTAATATGGACTACTTCATTTTGAGAGATTGACAGCCTCTGATCAATATTTGGTTATAATTTTTTTAATGAACAAAACAAACTGACAGATTAGTTATTAAATCATTTTAAAATAACACAGACGGGGTATAATTTATATAATATATATTCAATATATTATTTAATGTTTTCACTTATTAAATTATATTGAGGTGATTTTTCATACATCTGTAATAGAAAATTAATGAGAAACACCGAGAAGCACTCATCTTTGGTCAATAATAATGTTTTTTTTTCCCCCATCTAAGTTCAAATTTGAAGCTTTTCATTCTAATGTTATATTTTGCTTTCTCCATCTGTATTTGAATGTATTCACACAGGTTTTGAATGACATAATAATGAATAAATTGTGACAGAATTGTTATTTTTGGGTGAACTATCCCTTTAAGAGGATCCAGCAGTAGAAAGAGGATTTGATTAGGATACTAGTTATTAGTAATAATGGCTGTTTCTGCCAGTATTAGAGGTCTGCTGTGAGGGCTCCCTATAGATGACATGTGGAAAGGAAACAGTCTGACTGTAGCCGGTTAGTTAAATCCTGTGGGAGCATCTTTGACGTACACTGAATGACTCGAGCCTCATGAATTAATGGAGCACTTCTGGTGTTTGTGAGTGCTTTTCAATGGCTAATCCTATACATATTTATATCGTCACGGTATTTCTGTGTCTCATTGTGGATTTGTGAGAGTGTGTCATTTCTTTCGTTTCATGCTTGACTAATGGCGGGCCTCAAGGTTATCACTTTAGCCACACAGAGATGGTCTGATCAATTAAAACCTGTATAATGAGATATGATCTTCACAAAGACATGCGATACACACACGCAGATGCACAGATACAATGTGGCACTGAAGGTCTTTTGGGATTTTTTTCCATGTTCGTCTGGTCTCCTTTCACTCTGACAACCCATAATCAACCCTGACAGAAAGATGCACAGACAATGGAGAGAAAATGCAATGTGTATGTGTGCGACTGTGCGTGATAGTAAAGTGGGCTCTATAAAATGCAAATGGTAAGTGTGTGTGAATGTGAAAAGAAAGAAACAGAAAGGCAAATTCATTTTAATCAGTAAACAGCCTCAATCTATTTCAGACGCCCACTAGGCTGCCTACAGATGAAAACACACACAGAGACAAACCCAAGGGGATTCGAGGTGGGCGAGTGAGTTGGATATTTTCAGAGACAGACTTTTGAAACTCGCACACTCTAAAATATATCCAACATGTTTTGCCTGAGCCCTCTGACATGAAGAGCAATCGATTCGTACCACAAACGTCCACATAACAATCGAACATATGTTGCATATAGTCATAATTGTTGTTTGTTTGTTTGTTTTTTATGAGCAGAGAAAAATCTATAAGAAGAAAATACTGTAAACAGTGTATAAGATAAACAGAATTCAATAGGAAAGTTCCTCAGTTTAAAATGACTAAAATAAGATCCAAAAGAATCTGATTGGCCATGTCATAATGTATATGATTCACAAAATGATTGTCTAATTGTATGCTGGTGTTGTTTAGTCTATTGCTGCAAGGGTAATATTTGGCTATTTTCCTCTTGATTATAGATCAACACAATTATAGATTATTTATACTTATTGAATAATGGTGATCTGTGAATTTTGTGTTGGGTATATAGAATAGTATATAGAAGTTTTTATTTTTATTTTATGTATGTTTTTATGTCTGTTAGTTAACGAAGTGTTAGATTTGTACAGTAACAAAAATTGTGCAAATTTTGCATTGAAAAGTTCAAGTTATACCCTTGAAGGTAAGATGCACCTCAAAGGACAGAAGACCCCCAGTGACGTGGCATGTTGTTGCTGGTCTTTTTATTATTTAATTTTAAATTATTATAATCCATGCAGCTGTTATTTGATAATTCAATTAATTTGATTAATTTCAAACATCTGCATTATTATTAAAACCAATTGGATTTGACATCCCTTCAGTAAAAAAAAACAAAGATGCTACATTTTAGCAGTGTAAATGCACACTTTTCCTAAATTCGAATCCTAAAATATTAATTTATAATTATATAAATTATTATTATTATTATTATAACCCTCTTGATCACATTGCAGCTTATTCTGGTCACGAACCACCCACTTAGCCAGGTAAACAGTGTCTGAATACAACCATATGCCGTTTGTTTTGTTACATTTTGTTGAAGTATGCGCTCTTACAGTATAGCTATGACGTTGTCCGGCGCGTGTGGGTGCGGAGGGTCGTTTTGGTGGGTTCTGCTCCAGCAGCAGGGGAGTTACATTGGTGGAGAGAGTGCCATGCCACTGTGTGTGTGAGCATGAAACCATCTGCCTCACAGACCCAACAGATGTCATTGACTGAAACCCACGCTGCGGTACCGAGGGAAAGCCGACCAAATCATGTTATGTTTAAATTGGGTATCTGTACTGAGAAGAACACATCCTAATACCTCAAATTAAATGCTACAAATTGAATTATCCACCTGCATGTCATATTCCAGATTAGATGGTTCATTCTTTATCTGCTTTCCCTGTGTATCTGTGCATAACACAGTTCAGAAGAGAAGGTTACAAAGAAAAAATTTGTTACGCACGATGAATTTTAATGCCTAACATTTCCACGTTTATGTCTCGGTGTGTAAATATTGCGTTTGGTGTAATCTGATGGATTTTGAAATGTCGGGATATGGGTAGGATGAATTGTCATGTCACTCAGGAGAGTTTGAATGGAGTGGGAGGTATTTAGGGATGCTCAATTATTGCTGGGGCTTTCATGTCAGTCAAACTGAGCTGAATCTGACATCATCCTAATGAAGCAGCACTGCAAGTGAATGTCAAAACATACACACACATAGCTTCAACAGCAGGTCCGTCTATGATTCACTCTGAACATCTGATTGACAGTCAGAACATTGGAAAGAATACAGATTTTCTGACAGACCGAAGTGTCGTTTACAGAATATAAAATGTGAAGGCAGTACCATGGCTTATGTTGTCAGATGTTGTTCTGATGGATTGTGTTAACAGTTTGAGTAAAGAGTTGACCTGAAAAATTCATATGAATTTCAGAATGCGAATGTGAATATTTAATATGTCCCTTTTTGAAGTGAGGGCTGGCGTGAGCTAAACTCCACAAGTTTGTGTAAAACCTGATGATCCATATTATCCAGCCAGAGGTGAGAATGATCCACCCAAAAATATATTACCCTTTTCTTCTGTAGAATTGTAGAAGGGATGAGAGGGCTTCACCTTTGTCTCCATAGCAACATATTTACTTGGCATCTTGTGGTCCCATAATCTCAATGGGGGAATCTTAGCTGAAATTTAAACAAGACAATATGGCAAGTAATTCTCCTCAACACTGAAAATATCATTTTAATGTCCTTAGAGACAGTCTTAAAGTTCAACAAGATTGCCTGTAGACTGAGCTGTCATTTGTGACCCTGGACCACAAAACCAGTCATAAGGGTCTATTTTTTTCCTAGTGATTTTTAGCATAAAAGAAAAATCAATAATTTTGACCCATACAATGTATTTTTGGCTATTGCTACAAATATACCCCAGCGACTTAAGACTGGTTTTGTGGTCCAGGTTCACATTTTGTCATGCTTTGCACGATGCATATGGTCCATGGAATGTGTTTCTCCACTAGAGGGAGCTAAAGGATAAGACATGCATCCTTTGAGTTTGAGAAAGATGATGAGATGCTGCACTCATATTGCGATGCTATTCATAATACCTGTGTATAGAAGGAATATAAAGTATTCGGATTATTAGGATGCATCTGAAATCATAGTATGTTAAAAATGGTGAGCAAAAGGTACTTGGTTGCTGTACTAATTCTGGTGTTATATGAGAAAATCTAACATGTAAATATGAGTTATGAGAAATATATGAATATGAGAAATCACTCTCTTTATAAATAAAATATATATTTGAATATATATACATTCAATTTTAATATACTATAATAATTTATTAATTTATTTATTATTATTTATATAAGTATAATGTTTAAATTATATACATTTTAAAATATATTTTATAATAAATAAATATCAAGGAATATGTAAATATGCATTTACAATGCAGTTTTGATTCGGTAATAATTCTCATTGCTGATGAAACTGAACCTTGCTTGTAATACTTCTATTGTGCAGTAGGTGTTTGCAAATTGAAATGCAGGTGAATTTGTTTATGGTTAGTGGCCATGAGCTATTGAATCCGTTTATTTTGATCCAAAATTCAGACAATTAGGAAGAACAGTAGAGGAGAACCAATTACTGATGCAAATAAACTGAGCCCAGAATAACCCTCAGAATGAGCCAAATTAATTAACCAAGTCCCACTAGATGGCTCCCCAATCCTGACAGATGTTACCATCTCTGTTGCCTTCCATTCCCTCTGCAGCATGTCTTTTCCTGCTCAGCTAAAATGAGAAATCGACCCCAAGAGTATGAGGTGTGTGTGTGTCCCTTGGTGATTGTACTGATTGTGTGATCAGATGCTTGTTTGACAACTTATTTTCGGATATCTGTGGGAGTTTGTGTGTAAACCTCTGCACATGTGAGTGTTGGATGAGATATGCTTATGATAAACGGAGTAGTGACGCTAATTACATCTGTTTTTGTGCCATGTCACATTTCCAACTGCCTTCATTAGCAGCCTTTCACGTTTTCCTTAATGATGCATTCTTGTAACGTTGTGACTTTAGCGTGTAAGTGTGTGTTGTTTTAACACGCTACATTGTGCAAACTCTAAAATGAAGATATGTGGCCATCACAGATCATTAAGCTGCAGCTTGTAGCACTTAAAATGTTCAAGTTTCCGTTTGTGTATGGTTTTGTTTTGGGAGTGTGTGTTTCCATCTGTCTGCTTGATTTAAATCATTCCAAATCCCTCTGCCCAAGCTCAAAGGTGAAAGGTCAAAAAGGGCCAAACGAATTGTTTTTCTGCTCGTGTTTTAAGGTCACTTCATCTCTAAACGTACCCTGGGGGAGAGGTGCAAAAAAACACATGAACAAAACCCATTTTTCATTCAACACAGGGTTTATTTTTTCAGTATGCAACCATCTTAAAGGGGTCATATGATGCTGCTAAAAAGAACATTATTTTGTGTATTTGGTGTAATGAAATGTGTTTATGCGGTTTAAGGTTAAAAAAACACATTATTTTCCACATACTGTACATTATTGTTTCTCCTCTATGCCCCGTCTTTCTGAAACGTGTTGATTTTTACAAAGCTCATCGGTCTGAAAAAAGCGAGGTGTGCT
>NW_015656312.1:96224-117386 GCF_001515625.1 Sinocyclocheilus rhinocerous
CGTTTTAGGTAGGCGTGGCTGACTCTTAACTTTTATAAAGAGTATCTCTTTAGATTTGAGACTTTAGTCTTTGCAAGATTTGACAGATCTTCTTTATGCACCAAGAGCTTGTAACACTCCAAAGAGAAAGGAAAACTTGAAATCGCATCATATGACCCCTTTAATACAGTCCTAAAAACGATTATTTTGGCAATGTTATTCACCATGCACTATGCAATGTGAAATGATACAGAGCTGGATAATGTATTTAAAACATACTAAAATGATGAATAATTAATTTGCCGATCTATTTGCATACCTGCTTAGAGGAATGTTTAATGCTCAGTGGTTGCCTTTTTATTTCTCAGGAGGCCAAACGCAGTTGAGTTTCTGTTCAACTTCAGCTTCGTCTCTGAGACAGAGTAAGAGAATTGAACTATAAACCGTATTATTTTAGTATTATTTATTAATATGTATTATACTTAGTAATATTTCAGGTAGCATTTATTTATTTTATTTTAAGATCACATTTAGAATAACTGACTTTTGATAGCAAATTTTGACCAGTCTGTGCCCAGTTTGAGACATACGAAATTGTAAGATTTCATTTGAGACACATGAGAGATTATTAGGATATTTTTAGGACAATAGTCTGAGCAGCAGGAAACTTTGCATAAGTATTCACTTGATTTCTATTTAATTTTGTTGCAATTTAGTAGAAACAATTGAGATATGATAGATATTTTATCTGTGGTTGTTTCCTAGAAGTTCGGATACTTTAGACCTATGTGCCAAGTTTTCTATTTATTTGCATATATATTGTAATATGGAGATTTACTCACTTTTTTCAACATTTACAGTATATCTATTCACAGACATCTGAATTCAGCATCTGTATTCTGCTGTCTTATTCTCAGTGTTTAGTGTGTGTAACACTGACTGCTGCATTTCTCTAGAGAAATCTCCCTCTGTCAGAAACAATACATCACTACACACACACACACACACACACACACACGTGTACTGTTGCTAGGGAGTTGTCTAAGAGCCTGTGTGTGTATAAATGACATGTCAATGGTGTGTAAGGTGCGTGTGTAATGCCATCTCCTGCCCTGAGATGCTTGTGGCCTGTGCAGTGCTAAATGACCTCGTAATGCTGGACTGACTTATGATGGCAGTGCAGATGTGAAGGAAAGTGTTACTGCTTCAAATTATGGCAACAGATCTCTTTTCCAAAGGACAAGAAATGGCTCCATAAAAATGATTAGTTTGGTCTGGCTTTTGAGCTCAGGCCCAGACACATATTTCATAGCAGGGATGCTGTATGTAAGTTTTTCATTCACAACACAGGCCAATTACTACTACTGCTGCCTATCTATCTATCGTTCTACCATTCTATCGTTCTATCATTCGTTTGTTTGTTTGTTCATTCTATATATAGTTTGTTGCATCATTCTATCCATGGATCCATCTGTCCATTTGTCTGTCTGTCTATCTACCTATCGTTCGTTCGGTCTGTCTGCCGTTCTATATCGTTCATCTATCTATCGTTCTTTCGATGATTGTCTGTGCTAATCAGCAGCATCTCTAGCTTAGAGATTAACTTGTACTGAACTGCAGATGACCAGGGATAATAATCCTCTGCTAATATAGAAAGTAATGCGAGACTATCAAGGGAGTGATATTTCATTACTGTATGTCCTCTTTCATCCCCTTAAATGTATTGCAATATTCACTCTGTGGGGATAACAGTAATCTCTCCATTATGGGAGGGAATGATTTCTGTTAATTGAATCCTCTGGTACCTAACGACACAACATGACATGTGGAATCTCTGTCTTCTCAATTGTACATCCATTCAAAGTCTCTCTGTGTTTCCCTCATGAGTCATTAAATTGTACTATGTAGTACAAAAGTCAACAGATTAAAATTAATTAATATGATTATAAAGTGCAAAAAGACCAAATTATATGCTACATTATTGACATGACAAAAAGAGTGAGTAGGAAAATTGACACTTTTGCAAATGCATAATCCATCAAACATACATCTGGATTAATTTGGGCAAAAATACGGAGGTTATCAAAATTATCAAATGATCAAAAACTAAAAATGAGACATTAAAATGTATTAATATGATCTTAAGGTGCAAAAAGCCCAAATCCTGTGCTGCATTATTGACATGACAAAAATAGGGAATGTATAAATTGATACTTTTTTAAATGCATAATCTATCAAACATTCATCTAGAGTAATTTGTGCAAAAATATGAACGTTTGATTGGACGCACAGCCTTAAAAAGTTGATCATCCTAACTATGCACGATTATATGTTTGAATTGAATTATTTGCATTCAGCTGTTTTTTCCCAACCAATTCCTTTTCTGTGTCATGACCCACAAGTTAAGAACCACATCTTTCACGTACAATGTGCGTTAAAAATCAGACTGCATCTAATAATGTTGTGAATGTAGTGATGACGTTAACCGCGGATGCAGCAGAGATGGATTGCGAGCCTTTGAAAGGGGAAGAATAGCCTGAAAAATAATGTTTAGCCATTAGCCGAATGAATGGACGTCACATAGAGCAGACACTGGCTGGATGTCCTTCTTTTGTTTGTGCGTGTGTGTATTTGTGTGTTTGCCCTGGCACTGGAGAGAGAGACGGAGATCAGAGATGATGGACAGACCTTGCTGTCCCACTTGTTTCCTGCTGTCTCCCACCCCCACTAACAAAAAAAAAAAAATCAGAGAGAGACGCGAAGAAGAACCGCAGATGCAGTCATCACTGCTTGCTGTCTGGAAAGCCAGGCAGGGGTTGCCCCTGACGACAGTTGCTAGGCGACTGCAGAGCGAGTGACTTCATACTCCAGTGTTTGCAGGGTCTCCACACACACAAGGAGAGAAAGAGAGAGCACAGCGTGCAGGACCTGCTTTACTGGGTATTTTCGTCACCTTTAATGATATATGAAAGCATGGCCTGCAGTAACATGCTGTGATATTGCTTGAGTGGGTAATTCAGTAGCATAAATTTGTAAAAATGCAACAAAAACGATTGTTATCGACATGGCATTCACAATCCAGAGCCATGCAATGAATCCTCCTCTTACTAGTTGTTAAAAACTTTAAAGTATTTTTCTTCCGTATAGTGAGTGGCAGACCCGGACATAGAGCTGCAATGTTGCTCTGCACATTCAGATGGCTCCATCCCTGTCTTACATTTGAATTCCATCCATTTCAGTGAAAATACAAAATTGAATGCAATCAAATATGACATTGCTAATGGCTGATAAAAAATGCTGTTTTAATTGTTTTATTAAGAACTCACAATTGGGCTTGGGCTTAAGACACAAATTATTCCTCTGAGCTACAACTGTTGTGACCCCACAAATACTTGAACCGCTTTAAAGGAATGTATTTAATTTTACTTTTTTTTTCTTTTTTTTGATATATTGATATCATATTGATATTAGTTTTTTGTTACTAATATTATTTATAATTGTAATATTTTTTTATTTTATTTTTTTCACATATATTGTTTTACTAAATGTGAAATTGAATGTGTGTGTGTATATTTAATATTTATAGATGATGTAGATGAAGATTTTTTATAAAATAATTTGTATTAGAATTAAATTTTACATTTAACATTTTTACATTTAGATTACCTTTGCAGTCATTTAGCACTCACTTAAAAGTAATCTTTACAAAACATGAATAATATTGCTAAATATTTTGTTTTTAGCAAATCTCAAAATTATTTTCTTAATGTATATTATAATGTTTTAATGGCAAAATTCACTTTGCATTTAAAACTATGTATGCATGTTTTTTATTTATTTATTTATATTATTTTAAATTATTTATTCGTTTTATTTTTATTTATTTCGTTTATTTTTATTTTTTTGTTTGGATGTCTTTATTTATACTTGCTAAATTGTATAGAATTTTAATATTGGCACTTATTAGTTGTCCAGCATAACAAAAAAAAATTTTTTTCTTTGGCAGCCAGAATTTTAATATAGTTGCATATAAATGTTTCGGCAATAATACAAATTTTATTAGAAATTGATTGGAGTACATATTTTCACCTGTTGTCAAATAGACACCTTGAATGAATTAATGAATTAATGAATGATGCATTTATATAGCGCTTTATTGTGTATTGTTGTACACCCAAAGCGCTTTACAATCATGTGGGGGTGGGGGGTCTCTCCTCAACCACCTTAGTCACAGTCAATCCACCTGAAAATCAGCCTGTGATTCACACTGGGCTCAGCCCTCGTCATGCTGAAATGCTAGAGTTGCCACTGTGCTCAAATTAAAATGATGAGAGAGCGAGAGAGTAAACTGTATCTCTATAGTGTATTTACTCACAGCCATCAGGGATATGAGTAAACGACCAAAGTTGTGCAGGGATTTCATCGTGAACTTCATGATGATCGATTTGTTAGTTCATACATGTGTGCTCCACATGGTCCACACGTGTGTTGGAACAGGAACAGACATGTTAATGCTCTTCAAACAAGCATGAAGCCCAGATATCAGCATCAGCATCCAATCAATCCAGCAGCAGTGCAGTTATCAATAACACACACACGCGTGCCCTGAAGGTGGGTAACTGCCGACAGATAATATGAGAGCTCTGCTATTGGCTGCATGGGGACGTGTGCTCGTCATTGATCATCACTTTAACACATCGATTCTGCCACAGCTCATTGTTGTCTCCGGTTGCCATGGCGACTGAGCTGCTCATGTAGCTTCTGCTGCTTGTGTCTCTGGAAGTGTGTCCTGGTGTTAGCACCATGGTATGATGACAATACTATGGTAACGAATGATTACCATTTTTATATATCATGGTATTTATATGGTTTTCCAAGGTACCATTTACAAAAAATCATGGTATTAGCATTGAATTGACCCTTCGCCAGGAGCATGATTGACAGGTGAATCTGACCAATCATAACGCCGAATGTGCCATTTTGTCCGACCAACAAACCAGACAGGAGAGTAGATTAACGTCGGTGGACTTGAAAAATGTTGTGTATTGACGTCTTTCCACGGTTGAAACAAAATACCTTCTGGTGTTCTTTCATGTTTATTTTGTGCTATAACTAGTAAAGAGGAAGAGATAATCAGTTCACGTGCCGCTTGAACTGAGGCGCTACAGCGATCTGTCATGACAAAATAAAGAGGCAAAACAATGGTATTTATTGGTATAAATGGTATTTAAAAATGACAAAAATTGAAAGCTGACACTTTGTTTCAAAAGTAATACTATTGTACTTAAAGTAAATGAGCTACAACTAAACTATTACAACGAAAACTATTAAAAGCATTTTTGTTAATTGAAATAAATCAAAGATAAAATAGAATATTAATACTATGGGACTTAAATGTTTTTAATAGCATTTGTTTTTGTTAACCAAAATTAGCTAAATTACTTATTACTCAATTACTTATTCAATTACTTTGTTAATTGAAATAAATCTGAAATATGATAGTGAATTAATTTTAGATAAAAAACTTGAAATGAAAATTCGAAATATTGCCTTGGCAACTAACTATAAGTTGAAACACTAAAATTACTAACTAGAAAAAAATGAATGGACTTAAACTAAAACTGAAATAAAAATAATAATAAATTAAACCTAAATATTAATATATAAAAAAAAGCAATAAAATGACAAAAGCACATAACAAAATTACTAAAATAAACTGAAAATATAAAAATAAAATCTAATACAGAATATTAAAACTATAATGGTATATGTGGCCCTGGACCACAAAACCAGTCATAACGGTCAATTTTTTGAAATTTATATGTATACATCATCTGAAAGCTCAATAAATAAGCTTTCCATTGATGTATTGTTTGTTAGGATATGACAATATTTGGCAGAGATACAACTATTTGAAAATCTGGAATCTGAGGGTGAAAAAATCTAAATACTGAGAAAATCACCTTTAAAGTTGTCCAAATGAAGTTCTTAGCCATGCATATTACTAATCAAAAATAAAGTTTTGATATATTTATGGTAGGAAATTTACAAAATATCTTCATGGAACGTGATCTTTACTTAATATCCTAATGATTTTTGGCATAAAAGAAAAATCCATAATTCTGACCCATACAATGTATTTTTGGCTATTGCTACAAATATACCCCAGCGATTTAAGACTGGTTTTGTGCTCCAGTGTCACATATAATTAAAATGAACTACCACTGGTATGAAAACATCATTTTGTAATTTTTTTTCTCCTTTTCAAAATGTTCTTAATAAAAAATCTCCTGATTTATTTGTATACTCTCTCAGCGGGAGCAAATTAATTAAGCTTTCTCCAATCCAACAAATTTACCTAAACTGGCATCCACAATGAATTAATAAAGAAGTCCAATTCCTATCGAGACCTTCAGCCGTGATGGAAATGCTCTTTAAAGCGATTGGCCTGATGAATTCTTAATTGGTTCATTTTAGCTTGTTATGTTAATGGCAACTAATTGATGATTACAGCCATTAGTCCAGAGCTGTCCCACTGTGAAGCATTGTGAACATCCTTTAGCAGGATCCTAACGCTCTATACAGTGGGTATAGAAAAGAATCACCCCCTTTAAAATAATCACATTTTGTTGCTTTGCAGCCTAAAATGAAGACGGACACAGTTTTTGTTTTATCCAGCTGTATTTACTCAGTGCATCTTATAACATCCAAGTGAAAGATATAACACCAACATGTCAGAAAAATAAATAAATAAATAAAAAACCAAAATCAAAATCAGTTGGAAAAAGGATCACCCCCCTCCTAAAAATGACTTGTAAACTCAGTCAGGTGTAGCTAATCACCTTCTCAATGGCACAATAAACCATTTGACTTTCAACTGTGATCAGCCGTGCTTAATTTGATTAGCTCAGCATGAAAAGAGCTTTCCTGGAGCATTTCAATCCTTGGTAGTGCAACTGAAGCAAACAATCTACTGACACAAGGGGGTGATCCTTTTTCCTACTCCATGATTCTTTTTTTTTTTCTCTCTCTGACATGTTGGTGTTATATCTTTCACTTGGATGTTATAAGTTGCACTGAGTAAATACAGCTGGATAAAACAAAAACTGTGTCCGTCTTCATTTCAGGCTGCAAGGCAACAAAATGTAATTATTTTAAAGGGGGTGATTCTTTTCTATACCCACTGTAGATCCTAATGAAAGCCTTCAGCAGATAATAATCTTTACTTGGAGAAAATTATACTCCTCTTTGTTCTTCAGCCTGGATCTGTCTGGATATCAGAGTCAATATTTACCCAGAGAAACAATGTTCAACCCTCTATTGCCATGTCAACCACTGATGATGTAATGCTTCATCTTTTGTGTCTTTCCTACGGTGCTCTGTTTGTTTTAATCAAACATATGCCATCCATCTCAACACTGAGGGGCTGCGTGAACTGCTTTGCCTCTATGCAGGGTCCAAAATGAACACCTGCCAAACACAAGTAAAAATTGGCTTTGGCAAGTGAATCAAACTTATTTACAGTGGTCATGTAACTTTATTTGGAACATGCGTACACACACACACACACACACACAGGCCATTTATTTCTATATGAGTAAAGAAAGTAAAGAAAAAAGTATGTAAAAATAAAAGAAAAAAGGGAAAAATATTTATTTCAAAATATTTGTTTTTTGTCACTTTCTTGAAACATTTTTTTTTCTTATTCTTATATGCTTATTTTATAAATTTTCTAATGTTCTTTGTCTTTAATCATGTTTCAAATGAACATTATTTTCATATTCTTCTATATATTAAAAATAAGTATTAAATTTTTTTAATATATATCATTTTATTTCTTTAATATAAAAATATAAAAATATGGCTGGTAAGAAATATTTATGGTCAGAATTTTCTTTTTTTCTCCTGATTTACAGTATGTGTGGAGTGTGTGTGTGTGTGTGTGTGTGTGTGTGTGTGTGTTTTGCTGCCGGTGGGATGTACCTTAAGCAGTTTAACACTTCCTGTCAGCATGAGGATCGATGAGTTTGCCACTCAATGATGACTCCGCAAAAAAACTTGGAGGTCAAAATGGAATTTGCTGTAGTGAATTTGTGTTCAAATTATTTGGCTCAGTAATTTGGTTCAGTAAATAGGAATCAGATTTCCTTTGTTTATTGAATGTACCTTAAGCAGTTTAACACTTCCTGTCAGCATGAGGATCGATGAGTTTGCCACTCAATGATGACTCCGCAAAAAAACTTGGAGGTCAAAATGGAATTTGCTGTAGTGAATTTGTGTTCAAATTATTTGGCTCAGTAATTTGGTTCAGTAAATAGGAATCAGATTTCCTTTGTTTATTGAGTTTGTTATATGGATATGCCGTGGCTGGTTCTGGCGAATAAAAGAAACTCAATTTCGCCTTTACTGTGTACTCATGATTTCTTTATACTGTAAGTAGTTTTAAGAACTCATAGCTTAAGGACCTTTTCCTGACAGAAAACGTCTCAGGTTACGCATGTAACCATGGTTCCTCGAGGGAACGAGACGCTGGTTAATGTAAGAGACCACCGCTGTGTTGTCGGTGCGCACCAACACATGGTGACCTCTTAGGTCTGGGAGGAAGTGTCTTAGTGCACGAAGCACAGCCAGCATCTCCAGGCAGTTCATATGCCATGTCAGATGGCGACCACTCCACAGACCGCAGGCAGGGTGGCCACTCATGACCGCACCCCGACCAGTGAGGGACCAAAACGGGGCGTCAGCTCCTTTTTTTTTTCGAGAGCTGACTCTGCTTGCTTGCTCCCAAGCAGACAACAAACAACTGTGTGTATCCCCACCCGTAAAGTAACGCGGGCAGGGAGGAACACACAGCCTGAACGCTGCCTGCCCTCGCCTTAGGTGTCTGGTTTTGAATGACAGAAAGCTGACGCCGGTTTCACCGCACGTGCTTTTAAGCTTCCTGGTCGCTACATCACCCCGCCCGTGACGTCTCGCCCATCCATTGGACTTATTACACACGTGGTTCAGAGCCGGTCACGCTGAAGGGCGTTCCCAAAGCATCCTCCGATGCAGCTCGAGTTCCTGAAGAGGAACTTAAGTAATTCATGTTACCTTGTATTTACATCATGTACTGTATATGTAAATAATGTAGATTGTTATCATGTACATTATGCATGTGAGAAAATGTCTGAAGGATGCATGAATTGTACACGAGTATGCATATTGCATTTACTAGATTCTGTCACGGTATGGTGCGGGAGAGAAGCACGTAAACGAAGAAGATACAATAAACAGTCTTTAATACTCCACAGAAGGGTAATCCACAGCAGGGTAATACAGACATTTCCATAGACGAGACCGGACAACCAATCACTGAACAGAATGCAACTTATATGGGGAACGTAAATGAGAATAACTGACACGAAACACCTGAACATAATGACACAATCAAGGAGAGGCAGAAACTAGGTCAAAGAACACGAGGGATTAAATGAAAACAAACACAAAAGTCCATAAGATGTTACAGATACACTGTAAAAGAAAGATTTTTGCTGCTTGTTCGATTTACTTAGTAAGCAAAGCAATCTAATTGCTATACCTTTTGTCCTAACTTAATTTGATTTTGTTCAGTCCATTTAAAAACAGAAACCAAATAGAATATATTTTGAAGATGGCTGGTAACCAAAAGATGACAGTAGCCATTGACTTATTTTTTCCATACAATGGAAGTCAATGGCTACCCTCAACTTTTTGGCTACCAGCATTCTTCAAAATAGAATTTTTTTTGTGTGTGTTCAGCAGAAGAAAGAAACTCATACAGGTTTGGAACAATTTGAGGGTGAGTAAATGATGACAGAATTGTCATTTTTGGGTGAACTATCCCTTTAATTTTGTGCAACCACTTGCCTTGAAAAAGTGAGTGTGTCTGTATGTTGCTATGTCAAATCAATTACAAATCTCATATACAGAACTTTAGAAAAGGAATACACATGGTGGAATTGCGTAATTGGAGTTTTGTTGGCAATATGTTAAGCAATAAGGCTTGTTTAACTGTTTTATAAACTGTAAATGCACAGCGTATAGTCACAGATATATAAACGCTGCACTGGTTGGTCCAGAGGTCATATGTCATGTAAAAAGAGTGATGACAGGTGCTTTGACTGGTGAAGAACAGAGATTAGTTTGATCTCTGGAGAATTCATTGATTTCCACATTGGCTTTTGAAAGGTCATGGTGGAGAAAAGCCTCTTAATTGACAGAAAACGACACATGACAGATTAAACTCCACTTCCAGAACCATCAGATAGAAAACAAGTGACTTTTTATTGTTTCATTGTAGAGTGGAAATCATTGCATGTTGTGAGCTGTTTTACTGAACCTAGAGAGGAAGTGGAATTTGGAAGTGTATATGCAAGGTGGAGACAGTTGCTATGGTGACTGTGATGCATGAATCTTAAAACGCTATTAAGTCGTGTGTGTATGCATGAGAGAAAACTGCAAAGGAATAAAGAAATTGCTGTTGAAACGCATTAACGCGCCTGTGACTTTTGAATGAAGTGACGTGTTACAGTAAAAGTCCCAAATGTGTAGCAGAGAGAGATGTATTTATCAGAAAGCTACAAACGTTTCTGTTCATATTTTACAGTTTTTTACGATTGCTTAAGCACAATTTTGAAAACAGGGCCCGGTTTGTCAAAACACTACACACAATTAACACAACCCAACACCAAAGTAGCACAACACTTCAGATCATTTGCAAAATGGAACACTTTTGTCAAAACTATACACAACTGTAATGTTTTGCAAATAGTGTGAAGCTGACAATGTGCTTACAGTTGTGCAAATCTAGCCTTGTGTTTTGCTCCTTGAGTGTAAGGTTTTGCTAATTGTTGGAAAAGTTTAATTTTAGTGTGTAAGCAATCGTAAAAAACTGTAATTGATTCTGAGAGATCAGACTTGTGACAGCAAGGAAATCTCTCAGATCTGAAATCGGGGCTGAGGCTCAAGGGACAGGAGATGAGAGGAATCGAGTGATCGTGTGTGTGTGTGTGTGTGTTAGGATGTGAGAATGATTGCGTTAATGAGAGACAGAAGCTCTGTGCTGAAAACCTAGTTGAGCTGACTTATTGCCCTATATAGTGAGCATACTAAATTAAATGGAACCTTATGTCTGATTTGAAGCTGTCTCTGTAAATAGCAAATAATGTTCCACATATGAAACCCATAAGACTCACAAGTCTTTTTTTTTTTTTTTTTTTGCAAACAATGCGTAGCACAAATGTATGTAAATGTATTACATGAATAATATGCCATTAAAAAGTTTGGGATAAGTAAGATTTTTTATGTTTTTGAAAGAAGTGTCTTATACTCATCAAGGCTAAATTTATTTGATTAAAAATACAGTAAAAACTGTACTATTGTGAAATACTATTACAATTTAAAATAACTGTTTTTTATTTATTCCTGTGATGCAATGCTGAATTTTCATCAGCCATTAATCCAGTCTTCAGTGTCACATGATCCTTCAGAAATCGTTCAATATGCTGGTTTATTATGAATTTTGGAAACAGTTGTGCTGCTTAATATTTTTGGGAACCTGTGATACTTTTTTCAGGATTCTTCGATGAATAAAAAGTTAAAAAGAACAGCATTTATTCAAAATAGAAATATTTTGTAAATATATTACCTACCGTTGAAAAGTTTTGGGTCAGTATGTTTTATTTTTTTTATTTATTTATTTAATTAATTTTTTGAAGAAATGAATACTTTTATTCAGCAAGGATATGTTAAATTGATAAAAAGTAAAGACGATATTCAAACCGAACCGAAAAACCGCGATACACCACCACCGGCACGTACCGCGGTACTCTTATGGCATACCGCGATACTCTCTTAGCCTACCTGCTGAGACACTTCAAACGTGTACGGCCATGATGGTTTTGAATTGTTTGAATCACTCTGAAAAGGAAGGTACCATTAAGGGCAACATGTGCAGAACAAATCTGTCATATAGGCTACATAAAATTATAACGAGAACACGACTGTAAAAAATATGCCATGTTTCAGCACGTTGTTATGGAAAGAATGCATCCACAGAGTTATATCTTCATGACTAGCACAGTCAAGTTCGCTTGTGCAGCCCCTCACAGCCTTTTGTGGAACTGTAAGTTGCAATATTCTGTTTATATGTATTTCATGTATATATTATTCATCTCATATAAGATGCATTTGGTTGAGTTGCCGTAAAGCGCTTCATTGTAGGCCTACTACGGTGATTATCTTTTCAGCACGCAGCACAAACAACAATGCAGAATATTAATAACTATGACTGGGACTGTCATATACATAACATTATAATGAGAACACTATTATAATAAATGCTGTGAATTTTTAGAGTTTAGGTGCAGTGTTTCGTTGCTGGATTGCAGGCATTGTGCGTAATAGTACACATTCCCACAGGTTTCATGATTATAAAACTGGAAATTCCCTCAAACATTTATGCACTATAGCATGTAGGTTGAACCCAAGCAGATTATCAGAGCAGATCAGTCATTTTAAAACATTCAGTGAGACGGAATTTCACAAACAGTGTGAGTGATTGGGATCGAGTGGGACCACGTCTTCTCCCACTCTCTCAAAATGCACAAATGGCCTCACATCCATAATATCCACGTTGAGTTTGCTCTGCAAGCGAGCTGCACGCAAGACTAGCCCGCGTTTCGGACAGTTGACGGAATTGTCACTTGCACGTCATTTTAAGTCATGCCAATTTAAACATTCCAGCTATTTTAACCTATAAAGTACTCGCACACTCTCTGAGAGACGGTCTTCAATGCTCTCTCAGCCTCTCAGAGTTATTACATATTTGATTAAAATCTTTTTATTGTTCAGCTATTCCATTTTATTTATCCATGGCACATGCATTTTTATATGTAGCCTAAGTAATGTTGTCCAGTGACTTTAGGCTTTTTTTTTTTTTTTTTTTTGAGGCAATAGATTTTTTGGTAACAGTTTACAAAGCAACAATTTTTAAAGTCGTATTTTTTTATGCATTTATTAACATTAACTAACAGAGAGCAATTATTGTTATTATTATTAAGTTAAAAGTGAATTTAGTGTTCTTTAGCATTGCTGGTGCCCCACAGAAGACAGAACCGAACGAGGCTCCAAAACCTTCATATGAACCGAACCATGGCACTGGTATATCGTTACACCCCTAATTGTTATACTGTATTATGTACAGTATTTTAAATGTTATATGTGTGTGTGTGTGTGTGTGTGTGTGTGTGTGTTTTATTTTTTAATATTTATTATATGTTAGTATTTTTATAATATAAAAAATAACATTCATCTATGCATATACAGTAAATGCTATATATAAATATTTTTATTAGATTTTTTTTATTACATTTGTTCATTATTTTTAATTATTTGCCTAGTTAGGCAGTTTACTTGGCATTGGAACAGAGAAATGCTCATTTCACACAAGAGTCCAAATGTCCTTTCCTCAATTGAGCAGCAGTGATTTTGAAGGCAAATGGAAAGAGAATTGCTGTGTTTTTTCTAGAGGCTGATAATGCTAGTGGTTGTTTATCATACACACACGCACACACAATGCAGCAACCTTTTCTCAAGTACAAACTCCTACGGTCTATGAACACACACACACACACACACACAGAGGCTTTCTTGCAGGGGTGGGGGATGCTCTGACATTGAGTGTGTGCCTGCGTGTGTGTGTGTGTGTGCGTGCGTGCGTGCGTGCGTGTGTGTGTGTGAGCATCCACGGGTGTGCGCCCAGAGCTGCGCTCATTGCTCGGTGAGCGTGGACTGGTTTGGATACATTACCGGAGCGATGATGGCCAAGTGAATGGATTGTGGGTATTCTGAGGAATGAGCAGAAGACATGGAAGGGCTGCTTTCTCCCATGCGCACACGGGTAAGTGCTCTGGTTGCTGAGGGATACAGGAAAAATGCTATAGAATGAGAGGAGGGTGAGAGAGTGCCGGTAAAAACGTGGGTTTATAATGTCCCGTTCTGCCTGGAGACAGCATATAAGGTCTGAGAGTGTGAGATGACCAAATTAAAAGGATGTGGTGGCTTTATTTGAGGATTTTGGAGGGTTTATTTAGTTGTTTTTGTGAAGTGTGGGTGGCTTCTCACATTCATCCTAGTGTTTTTGGTCAAATTGAGAGCTAGTGTGGTGGTGGATGCCAAATTTAGAGGTATAATTCACAAACAGAAAGTTGAGGTGAAGTCTAGGACAGACTTTAACGTGTGTGTGTATTTGTGCGCTTGATGCTGAATGCAAATGCTGAGAGAGAATGAAAAGAGAGATAGAGTTGAAACCCGATGTCAGTCGATCATTGTCTGCAGATGCAGAAGTATAAACAGTCATATTGAATTCATAAAGATTTTCATTTGAGTCCAGTGATCCGAGTTTATAGAAAGTCAAACTGTGACATTTGATCTCATCTCTCGCTCTTTTTTTTTCAGGCGTACTCCATCTAGCTCCCTAAATGTGTGGTTTCAGAATAGTGTGTGAGCACATACTGGTGCGGCAGGCGGATCCAGCAGTGGTGTGTGTGGGAGAGTGTTTATAGAAATCATAATCATACAGGTGATGCATCCACACAAGCCTTCCAGATGGCAACAGTGTGGCGCTTCAAACTTTAATGCCTTAATAAATATGTATGTGTGTGTTTTTGTGTGTGTGTATGTGTGTGTGTGTGTGTGTGTGTGTGTGTGCGTGTGTGTTTACATGAGGCCAACAGATTGCCAGCACAGCAGGATGTTTGTTCTACTTTCTAATATAAACCATTTCAAACTGTGTGGCTTTAGGAGAATTCCATTTCATTTAATTAACACACATTCATTTACAAAGTGCTTCTTATGATACTGTTGACTGGTCTTCATCATAATGTGTGTGTGTGTGTGTGTGTGGATCCACCACTGTATTGTGGTGCTGAGGCAGCAATTGTCAACAAGTCAAGTCTAGCCATGCATGAAAAACAGAGATGGAGATAAAGAGATGTCAGCAGTCTTGTCTGATAGGAGCAGACAGCAGAAATGTAATACATTATTCCTCAATCTAAGTCCGCAGGGGTTTTAGAGACTCTCTTTAGAGTTATAGAAACACACTCAGTGAAACGTGCATTGTATTAGATCAGCATCAGTGTTTGTCAGCACATGAAACCCTAGTGAGCTGCCCACCTCATAAAGCATGATAGATGCTCCTGAAATGAAGGCTGTTCCCAAAGGTAGGAGGAAACATTATGCTGCCTCGTTTTCGTTTTATTCCCAGGCATCACATGTATCCTTATGGAGAAGACAATCTTATAGTGTATTGCAATAGAGTGCTGCAGGGATGACGTAATTTTGTAGGCCATCCTGTAAGTTAGCATCACCCTGGTTCCATTGACAAAAAGCCAATAGGCCAATTTTTCAGTTAGCTTTTAGATCAGGGGTGCCCAAACTCGGTCCTGGAGGGCCGATGTCCTGCAGAGTTTAGATCCAACCCCAATTAGACACACCTTTTTATTAATATTTATTCTTGTATTTTATTGTTAGCACCAATACACCAAGACAAATTCCTTGTACATGTATACCCACAGTACTTGGCAATAAAGGTTATTCTGATTCTGAATTTTAATTTTTGCATAAACTATCCTATTCCCTATAATGTTAATCAACTACAATGGAACAGTACTGTTGATTACAGTTGATTTTTTTGTGTGTGTCAGTATATGTGTGATTGTTGGTCTGGCACACATCTAGTGTGTGTGCTTGTGGTGTCGTCAGTATGTGTGTCTCTGTGGTAAGTGGCATTACAGCTGTCCATACTAATGCTAACAGATGGACCCATTAAGACAGAGACCTCCAAAGCAAAAACTAGAGAGACACAGAGAGAGACTGGAGTTTCTTTGCCCAAATATCTATCTCCCCCACTGGCAGTCTCTCCATCTCTATCCCCTCGTCGTATCCTTCCCATCTCTGTTAATTAACAGGAAAACAGCTGGTATGATATTCCAGGTCAAAGAAGACAGCAATGCTCAAAACATGAACATGAGTTAGGAAACAGCTGATTGAATTACTCAACCAAATAACGAAAACTAGTTCCATCTCTCTGTCGGTTCTCCTGTAAAAGAGCAAACTATTGGAGCGTAACAGGCAGGTGGTGTCCATGTTGGAAGCGGGTTTGTCAACTCCATCTCCCAGCTGTCATTGCTGCACTAATGAATCTGGGATCTGACTGGTCGTAGTGATCGGGGTCAGGGAGCAGCTAGTTTACAGACAGTTAATGAGGAAGTGATTATCTGGGTGAAGTGCTGCGAGAAACTGCGCCAGTTGTGTTGATCCATGATCACTTGATTTAACTGAGAGTTTATTTGGTTGCATTTACATGGACTTGCAATGATCTCAGTTTTGGCTCCATTACAACAAGATTCTGAATGTGCTCAATCAAACGAGCAAAAGTTAGTTTTGAAAAAAGCTCTAGCTTAATTGTTTGGTTTGATTTTTGGTTTCTACTGCATTGAAATACTTCACTCTTTACATGTTCTAATTCATTGCATAGTTTTATCCATTATAAATTTACTGTGATAACCATACGTTTTACCAAAATACCATAGTTACTGTAGTTATTGTTATAAAATTTTGATATTGTCTTAGCAACATCATAAAATTAAATATGAAGATCCTTAAGGTGTCTTGTATTGTTTGAAAGAGATCCCATTTTAATATACTGTGGTTAACAGTGGTAGCATGTAGTATGGTATTGTTTTGTTGTACAAAACTGTTTTTTTTGGCAGAAATAAGTTGCCATGGTAAAGTAAAAAGTATGAAAGTATGTGTGTGAAAACTATGATTAGAAAATTGTCTTATTTAGATATAGGGTCAGTGACCAGTCTGTTGCAGTCTGTTTTAAGTGACTGCTGCAGGCAGTGAGACCTGTGTGTGTGTGTGTGTGTGTGTGTGTGTGTGTGTGTGTGTGTGTGTGTGTGTGTGTGTGTGTGTGTGGACAGAGGACGAGGAGAGGGCAGACACGCAGAGGCCATGACCCTTCTGTCAGACCCTCCCTGTAGAAACGCCTTTGTCCTCATGCTAATGAGACTCACGGACATTCATAATTCATCAAACTATCCTTTTCCTTTTTTCTTCCCTTTCCCTTTTCCCTTTCACTTGCTTTCCCTTTCTCGTCCTTTTCCTGGGTTTTTACTTTTGCCTTTTCCCTTTTCCCTTTTCGTTTCCCCTTTTTTTTCTTCTCCTTTGCTTCTCTTTTTATTTCCCCTTTCTTTCCTTTCTTTCTGTTCCTTTCCATTTATTTTACTTAAGTTTCATTTTCTTTTCCTTCTCTTTTTTTAAACTTTTCTGTTCTCCTTTCCTTTGTTTTCCTTTTTTCTTTTTTCCTTTTGCTTACATTTTTCTTTTCTTTTTACTTTTCTTTCTTTTTACTTTTTCTTTTTTTCCTAATTACTTTCTTTTTACAACTCCACTTCCTTTTGATTCCCCTTACTTTTCTACTTTTTTGTCTTTTCTGTTGCCTGCCTTTTTTCTTTAAATTCCCTTACCTTACCTTCCCTTTTCTTTTTACTTTTCCATTTCCATCATTTACCTTTGTTTTTTTATTTCTTATCCCTTTGCTTCCTTGTCTCCTTCCTTCCTTCCCTTCCCTTTCCCTTCTCTTCCCTTCCTTAGCAGGGTTATTGCATGAAGCGTCTGAATAATGATCAGGCATAGATTCGGACAGTCCCGGGGGCTGTCAGGCTGGGGTCCTGATTGATGCATGGAATCAGAGCAATTTACCCCACATGTCCGTGGTACCTATCAAATCTCAAGAGAGGAGAGGGCCAGCAGGAGTTCAGAGTGTGTGTGTGTGTGTATGTGTGTGTTTTGATTGTACAGTAGGAACTGGCTGTGCAGTAACAGGCCAGCCGGCAGCTCTTTCCTCTGTTCCATTAGGACTCTTATGATCTTCCTCATCAGCATCAGTCAGACCTGCAGCACTTTACCAACCTCTCTCACTGTAGCCCTGTGAGTCCGGCAGTTGTCATAGAAACAGCAGGCAGGCTGATGGGATGCTATCATCATCTGATCTGCAGTTTCACTTAGCGGGGTGATGATTTAAAGGCCCTGTTGCGGTGGATGCTACTCATGTAATCGTACATTAAACACGCAACATGCCTGTATGTGATCTCTATGACATCATCATCATCTCTCAAAGTTTTAATTCATATTGTTCCTCTTTGAATATTCTAATATGTGGATATTTTAACATCACGGGGAATGTGTCACAGTGAGAGATGGCCATTAGAGGAACCGTTTCATCATTCAGACTGCTTATCAGCGCACACACACACACCTCATTTCAATGTAGTTTTCCCCGTGCCTTGATTAGGGCTGCAGGATTGGGGCAGAGTCAGGCCCTCAGTAATACGGCTCATTCATCATCAGGAAAGCTGACTGTGTTACACAGTCTCCTACTCACACTCACACTCACCCTCCTCTGCACTCCAGTGTGTCTTCATCTTGCTGATTAGTGTTAAGTGCTTTGATTCATGAATGGAAGGGCCGAGGGTCCACGGAGGGTCTACAGTGAGGGACGGGCTGGTTAGCACCGCAAGCCAGTGGTTTGATGATGTCACGATCAGTCTGATATCTGATGGGCCCTGAATGTAGCTCACATTGAGTTTACATGTGTTGTATTTCATTTGCAACACAAACAACTAGGTTTTGCATTATCTAAATTTGGCAGCTGCCACGATATTAGGATGCTGTGGGTGGTTGCCAGGGCATTGCTATGCAGTTGCTATGGTGTGAGTGTGTTTAAGTAGGGATGCATAATATATCAGTACTGTATCAGTTATTGACTTTTTTTTTATTATTTGCATTGATAGTTTTTTTTATTGCATATATTTTAATTGTATATGTTCCGTTCCCGTATTTTTACATTTAGATTACTTTTGCTGTCATGTATCGTCATTTAAATGTAGCCTAATCTTTAAAGTCACTATCAATTTAAAGCAATATTAAATTTTAATGCTCATGTTTTAATACAGTACGTTACAAACCATTACAAAATTAATTTGTAGCATTTAATATAATTCCCTTTTTTAGTCAATTGTATTTTATTTTTTTAGATTATATATTTATCTGTTATTGTTAATAATGTAGAAATAATTGTCAGCTCATCTTTAACGGCCTGAATTTTATTATCAGTGTTTCCCAGTTGTTTTATTTTATTATATTTACTTAAAAAAGTATAAAAAATTATATTTATCTGCTATTGGCTATAATATGAAAATAAATATCAGCTCATCTGTACTGGCAAGAATTTTATTATCAGTGCATTCCAGGTATTTTATTTACTTATCTATTATTGGCCAAAATATGAAAATAAATATCAGCTCATATGTATCAGCCAGAATTTTATTATCAGTGCATCCCAGGTTTCAAATGCGTTGATATATGGTTGCTAAGGTGTTCTGAGTGGTTGCTAAGTGGCTACATACTGTCAAAAGAGCACAGAGTTTGGCTCCTGAAAACTTAGTGTTTTCAATTCAAACCCTATAAACTTTCCATCTCTTTTAGTTTAGAAAAACAAATTTTCCAAAACATAACAATATGACTATAATGTGCTGTGATGTGACAAGTGACAGAAGGTTGTCATGTTGCTTCTCTGTTAATGTGTATTTAATAGCGTATTATCATTTAAATTCAGTTTAGTAAATCAGAAGGATCTCTCTCTCCTGTGTTTGCGTGAGAAACGTGATTTTTAATATCATCACAATACGTCTGTGGCTGTTCCACGTTCATGGTGTTCTGCTTGACTGGAGAGATGAGTAATTGAAACATTTACCTATAGGACAGAGCAACACTTTCCCTCTTGCTCTCTTTTTCATATGTACATATTAAATACTGAGACACATTTTCACCCTCTGGTGTTAATAGGAACCTATAAATGCTATGTTTCAATTAAAAATCTTGTTTTAGGATTAATATTTTCTCTTGGTGAGAATTGGCCTTTAACCCATACATCAATCCTTGTCTTAGATCTAATCTTTACCTCTAAATCTAATTTGCAAATTTCTGAAGGCAAGTAGGGTCCTGCTAGGTTCTAAATACAATTTACATTTACATACAAAGTTTTAATAAAGGCACTGACATAAACATTCACTTTATCTAGCTGATCTCACTCAAATGCTATATGTAGTCTGCCTTCCTTGTGTGTGTGTGTGTGTGTGTGTGTGTTTTAAATCAATGGTTACCTTATCTGCAGTAGGCAAGCAGGGTCTTAGGGGCCCAAGACCATTATTCTGAATAAAAGAGGACAGTCAAGTTCTTTCCTTCTCTTTCTCTCTCTCTCTCTCTCTCTTTCTCTCTCTCTCTCTCTCTCCCCCTCACTCTGTCCCTCAAAGTCTCTCGCTCTTTTTTGTTAAATATATTACATGTATGCCTTTAATGAGATGTTCTGAGTGGTTGCTAGGGCATTGCTAGGTGATTAAAGTGTTCTTAGAGGTTGTTAGGTGGTCGCTAAGGTATTCTTTGATACCTTTCTTTGAAAGTGATTGCTAAGGCATTTGTAGGTGGCTGTTTGTTGGCCCCAGTCAGTCTATGATATTGAGGTCTCTAGATGTCCTGCATTGAGTGCAGATCCTGTCCTGCATGTGATCTGTTGTTTCTGGCTCCCAGGCATCTTCTAGAGAGTGGTTCATGAAGGACCTGCAGAACTGGGTCAGGCTGGCAACTGTAGTTTTCACATCTGGATCTGTACTTTTGTCCTCCTGTATTAACACAGCACTCAAAAAGAGACGCTCCTGTAATTCAGTTTAATGAGACTGACCTACCTTCAGGCTCTCAGAATGCCTCCCAAAAGCTTTAGACTTAATGAGTAATCAAGTGCATCTCTTGTTGTTTGCCCTGTGTGTGTGTGTGTGTGTGTACCTGGTATTTATCACGTTATGGGGACCAAATGTCCCCACAAGGATAGTAATATTAGTAAATTTTGACCTTGTGGGGACATTTTTGAGGTCCCCATGAGGGAACAAGCTTATAAATCATACAGAATGAGTTAGTTTGAGAAAGTAAAAATGCACAAAGTTTCCTGTAAGGGCTAGGTTTAGGGGTAGGGTTGGTGTAGGACAATAGCACATACAGTTTGTACAGTATAAAAACCATTACGCCTATCGAATGTCCCCATAA
>NW_015656312.1:117703-132441 GCF_001515625.1 Sinocyclocheilus rhinocerous
TGTGTGTGTGTGTGTGTGTGTGTGTGTGTGTGTGCCCCCGTTTCCCTCTGAGCATTTCCACTTTGTTCTTCATGAAATCATCCAACTATTTTAAGGACCAAAAGAAGAGCCGTGCAACACAAACGCACACATGATTTCCTGATGTTTCCTTTGCTCTGTTTAGCAGGACTTCAGAAGTCCAGATCAAGCCCCCCGTGAGGGCCACTTATCTTCTGCACTGACCTATTTCTCATAAAAAGAGGGTTTTATATTTGACTTTTATTTATAATCAGATCCACTGGAGAAGCACAAGCAGAGATTTCAGCCAGTCTATTTCCACATCATTATGAAGAACTGGAAATATATTTGAAAATCTAATAACATCAGATCAAACCCTCCAAAATCTGAATGTCTTGAGCTTGTGATAATGTTGTTTCCCCAGTAGGCCCTGCATCCCAGAGGAAATGGAGATGTGTGCTATTGCGCTTTTTTAGTGATTGGATATACAATTTTTGCCTTGCAGACAATAAAATTGGCCAAAAAAGAAGGATGCATTAAATGTAAGTTAATCAATAAATAAGTAAATGAAGAAAGAAAGAAATAAAGGACATTTATGTTACAAAAGATTTATATTTCAATTAAAAGCTGTTCTTTTTAAATTTATATTTATCAGAAAATCCTGAAAAATTCTGAAAAATTTAGTTTTCAAAATTGATAATAAGAAATGTTACTTGAGCACCAAATCAGCATATTAGAATGATTTCTGAAAGATCAATTGAGATGTTGACAAGCTCTCATTTGTGATGGTTATATTCTGCCCTGGACATCAGACGTGTTCGAGAGCAGTATTTAGGACACAGCCCCTGTCTTTTAAGCCCATAATCCTCTGCTCCTGATCTAGAACGTAACGGGGCAGGTGCGTTCTGTCATGTGTGATCAAAGTCTGCTGTTCCTGTGTTCACTGAGACAAGGGGATTTGAGTACGAACTCAAAAACAAATTCATTTTTCTAGATTAAGGGGAGGACTGAAGAAACTAAAATAAAAGAGTCTCCTTTTTGTCTCCTTCCTATAAATTTACATTTCTCTGGGGGGAGTGGATGCTAATATTGTAACATGTTCACAGTTGCTGCCCTGAGTCAGTCTCTACACACACACACACACACACACACACACACACACACGCTGCAGGGCACAGCTGGATGACTCCAGGATGCAGGCGCAATGTCAGATTTCTCCTGGCATCTCCTCGGAAGAGGCAGAACTCATGTTATAAATAGACGAATGAGCTCTGAAGGGTGTAGTGACTGATTTTCGCTCTATAAACTGTTACTATTACTGAGTGCTAGTTGTAAATATGACCTAGATTCAGTGTGGTTGTATGAGTGGCCAGGAGAGGGCGCTGTGAGATGAATGCGGACAGATTCAGGCTCCCATACACTTGGTATATTTGGAATTAATGGCATACTACTTTTGCAGAATGCAGTATAGCACATTATGCAAATTTTCTGCATGATGACTTGATAACTAGATTTCACTATAGAATACTGTATAAAATAATGCAGTTCACTCAAACTTGACTTCACATTTTCAGCTATATATGAATGACCTGGAAGTAATATTGGCCGTGATGTTAACATGAGGGAGGAGACACAGTGTAACCTCTGCAGTTTTGTATCAAGCAGAAATTCATCAACCCTAAAAAGGTCGTGAAGCATTCGGCAGACTGTCAGTGTAAATACACACATCCATCCAATCTCATGAGCATGTGCTTAAACTGCTGACACAGTCTGCTGGTCTGGGGTCAGAGTCAGGGTGAAGGTTAAGGTCAGAGGTCAGGTGACAGATGACCCTCCTGAGGTTTAGCTCCACTGAAAGTTCACAGAGAGGAGAGATGAAGATGATGCAATGGTGGTTATGTTGATGAAACCTCAGTTGAGGTTGTTTCGCTTAATATTGATTTACTGTAAAGCAGTACATTTTCAGGTGTTTTTTGTTTTTTTTGCATATTTGACACAGTAGAAAAAACGCACTTATAGGCCAATGTTGGACTGTTACCTCTATCCACACACACACACAAAGACAACTAATAGCTCATCCGTCTTTTTAATGCCTGACATTGAGCGTGTTTGTGTGTGTGTGTGTGTGTGTGTGAGAGAGAGAGAGAGAGAGAGAGCAGCAGGAGAGGTTAGGGCCATGTCTCTCTGACAATGACTTTTGTTTTATTCATTAACCATTAAAGATGAGTTTTATACAAGGTCCAGTCCAGACACACTCTCATAAATCACATCGGTGTGTCTGTTCGGGAGGTGGGGGTACACAGGGGCGTAGCCATAATTTCAGAAGTGAAGGGGACAGAAATGTTATGTATATATATATATATAAGGGGTACACCTACTAAAAGAAGAGGTTAAAAGGATAAGTGTGTGTGTGTGTGTGTGTGTGTGTGTGTGTGTAATTGATGCCCTCTGTCCCTGTGCATCAGTCAGGGTGTAGCATGTGTTGGAGAGATGCACAATGATTAATAATTACACAGGCACAGCTCCAGCTACTACAATCCATCTCGCTCAAACAAATTTGTGACCCTGGACTACAAAACCCGTCTTAAGTCGCTCGGGTGTATTTGTAGCAATAGCCAAAAATACATTGTATGGGTCAAAATTATTGATTTTTCTTTTATGCCAAAAATCATTAGGACATTAAGTAAAGATCATGTTCCATTAAGATATTTTGTAAATTTCCTACTGTAAATATATCAAAACTTAATTTTTGATTAGTAATATGCATTGCTAAGAACTTAATTTGGACAACTTTAAAGGTGATTTTCTCAGTATTTAGATTTTTTTGCACACTCAGATTCCAGATTTTCAAATAGTTGTATCTTGGCCAAATATTGTCCTATCCTAACAAACCATACATCAATGGAAAGCTTATTTATTCAGCTTTCAGATAATGTATAAATCTCAATTTCTGAAAAAAACTGACCCTTATGACTGGTTTTGTGGTCCAGGGTCACATTTACTTCATTGTCAGTTTAGTTCATCGTCTTTCATTGTCTAAGCAAAACACAAATGATATGTAAAAAATTTAAAAAAAAAACCTTTATTACATGCCTGCAATTAGTACAACTGTGATTTTTATATTTCTTGTACAAAAAAAATAAGTTAGCTTTTTTATGAACTTTGGAACTTTAGTGAAGTGCACAAAAACAAATTGATATTATTTAGAAATTTTACATTATTTTGAATTTCTTACGCAAATTTTTACACACTTTTTAAAATGTAATAGTTTTAGTACATTTTTTATATAAATTAAAATATATAAACATGCATTATAAATTACATTTTATAATTTTTTTTATTTAATATTAGTATTTAATATTAATATTTAACATACATTTTTAATGTATTATTTTAATGTTTAAAAAATATTAAAAGCTATACTGTTACAGAATATTGATTAAAGTGAGCAAGTAAAGTTGTATACTGTACACTAAATATTTTAATAATTTTATATCATGTTCTTAAAGTGACAGTCCACCCAAAAATAAAAAATAATTTATGTGTGTCATTCCAACCCTCTATGTCTTTTATGGAACAGAAAAGAGGATATTTTAAAGAAAGTTTCAACTGTTTTTGCCCATACAATGATACAAAGTCATAGAGGTCAGGTATAACATTTGGACGATTAAATGACAGAATTTTCATTTTTGGGTGAACTGTCCCTTTAAGCTTTGCATTGCAAAGAATTTTAATAATTGTACTCATGCAGGTAAAATCCTGTCATTCTGTAGGGCATGTTGGGAGAATGTGTGTAAGTGAGGTCAAAGCCTGCCTGTGTTTTGAAGGGTTTAGGTTATGCTTTATTATAGGTGATGTAGATGGGGTGGGTTTATTAGACACTCCCCCTTCCCCAGCTCACTCGCACATCTCTGGTTTTATTCATGGGTCTTGCTCATTACTCTATAACGTGTGCATGTGTGTGTCCGCCTGCAGGAAGGGTGTGCGTCACCCTGATACGGATCACCTGGTGATTTGATTGGCAGGTCCCTGAAGGTATCAATTTCAGATGGGACACCCCACTGATCTACAGAGTGAGAGTCACTGAAATAGAAATATGGTAATGCAAAGCAAGTCCAGGCCACATGGGCTGGCTGACATTTTCATGGCTTGTTTTAAATCTCTCTCTCTCTCTCTCTCTCTCTCTCACTGTCTTTTATTCTTTCTGACACAAAAAGGCTTCTATATGACTCCACTGTCCATCTCAAAAGACAGACAGAGACGCAGATGTCTCTGACATTAATATAGATGTACAAGACATTATTATAAAAAAGGGAGGTATATCCCGACATGAAAAACGACAAAAGTTCAGCAGAAATGTACATATTTATTTTGCCAACAAAGCAACTTTGCAGCAGGACATTGCAGAAATGCCAGAGTGAATTCACAAGGCTTAAGGCATAAAATGTTAGCATTTTCCCCATTAAGACAACTCAACACAGGAAGTGAAGATAGATAGTAATGGACATCATCGCCCGTTATACACACACACCGTAACCCGCTCATTAAAAATGAGAGAGAAGGACAGATGGAGAAAGATGATGATAAGCTGTTGTGGGAGGAGACAAGCATGTTTGGATTTGAGTTTGGGGATTATAACGAAGATTATGTTGATGATGCTTTTGAGTGAGGTCACAGCTTTCTGTTTCAAAAGTTTGGGCTCAGTGAGATTTTTTTTAAATACTTGTATTCATCAAAGATTCATTGAATTGAATTTAATATAGACAGTAAAGACATTTATAATGTTACAAAAGATTTCTTTTTCAAATAAATGCTGTTCTTTTGAACTTTATATTCATAGAAAATCATGAAAATGTGTCATGGTTTCCACAAAAAAATTAAGCATTATAAAATATTAAGCATATTCAGCATTGATAGTTAGAAGAAATTCAGTTTTACCATCACACGAATAAATTCAATTTTAAAATATAATAAAATAAGAAGTCAATTTAAATTTTATTAATATTTTATAATATTTTATTTTGAGCAAATAAATATAGCCTTGGTAAGCATAAGAGACTTATTTCAAAAACACACACAAAAAAAATAAAATAAAAAAATATACAGTGGTGTGAAAAAGTTTTTGCCCCCTTCCTGTTTTTTTAATTGTTTGCATATTTGTAAGGGGGCAAAAACCTTTTCACGGCACTGTATATATATATTACAGACCACAAACTTTTGAATCTTAATATGTTTTAATGTGATGTATTACCAAAAAAACCCTTCTATTTAATTTGAAGTACAAAAGATGATTATTTATGAGTGACATCAAATTTGCTTTCAGTCAGATACAGATTATAAGTAATGATAACTTGCAGATTAGTAAGTGATTCAAATGTTAAATCAGCCAGTTTATTCAGTAAAGGATTCAGCAGTACTCTTTATTTTTGTCTCATCACAATAAATTCAGACTATAAATATTTACAGCTCAGGTAAAATATGACTTATTTCACATGGTGCTGTAGATTCAGCAGAAACACTGACATGAATACTGTAGTATAAAATGCCTACCACATCAACATCTAAGGACACATGGAGCACAATGCAGTATATATTATAACATAATGGCGTTTTCTTTTTCATTCCATTCAAATTGTAACATAAAGAGACACAGAGACCAGACAAAACTCTTCAGGCACTAATTTGCAAATTGCAGAGGTGTAAAGTATTGGAGTAAATGTAATTAGTTACTGTATTTGAGTATCTTTTTGGGTACTTTGTAGTTGTACTGAGTATCAAAGATATTAGCAACTTTTACTCTCTACTTCACTACATTTTTGAATGAGTATCTGTACTCTTTACTCCACTACATTTGAAATGAGTGTTGCAGTTACACATTAAATTTTGCATGGACCTAGCTTTTTCTGCAGCAGTTTATTTCTGCTACAAAAGACATGATAGTGCCTATTACAGGTCACTGAAAGTACTGCTTGTAACGTGTAGTGGAGTAATTTTCACTGTAAGGTATCTGTACTTTTACTCAAGTATGGTTTTTAGGTACTCTTTACACCTCTGGCAAATTGCTCATACATGTCACAATATTTAGAGTGGGAGTTTAGAGTCTGTATAACCATTAAGAAAACCACAAAAACAATTATCTATCTATCTATCTATCTATCTGTCTGTCTGTCTGTCTGTTTTTGAGAAACCTCTCTTCATTATATACTTCATTGAGTACTTATGAGTACATGAATTATAATTGTTGTTGCTGTTGTTATTGTTATTATGCAGAACATTTGCGTCTGCTTGGTGACTGAATGAGATTTTAGGTGATCATGGTTGAATATTTAATTGTCAGTGTTTTGTTTGGATCTCTTACACAGCTGTATGGCTGGAGGCACAATTTAGGCACACACTTAGGATGATTACGAACATGGATCTTTGGTTCACCTCATGCATGAAATTGGTTTATGTGATTCAGAATGTCGCTTAGATGAGAGAGTTAAAGATCAGATGAGCGCGCACACACACACACACACACTCTCACACTCCATCTCTCTTCCACACGTGCAGTCATGCAGTCAAGTGTGCTATTTCTGTGAAGAGTGAAAAGAAAACCGTAGATACTTTAGATTGCACTGTTTTTTATTACTTGAATTATCAAATTACCATTGGACTTTTGATGGTGGGTCAGAATGCACTGTAAATTGTTTTATGCAATGTCCTGCCATGGTTTGCAGTAATATTATGTGTGACCTCTGAAGTATAAATGATGAGCAGAAGACTTATGATTCTAAATTCATTTACATGTTTTTTTTTTGTATGACTTTACATTTCATTTTGCATTTGAAATTTACATTCCACTCTACATTTTTGTTTAGTTTAAACTCTGCATTTGACTTTACATTCCATTTTGCATTTTTGAGTCTACTTTGCATTCCATTTCAAATTTTTGAATTTACATTCCACTTCATTTTTAACTTTTGAAATTACGTTTGAATTTACACATTAGACATTCAAATTTAAATGTAAAAAAAAAATTGTTTACGTTTGAATTTAGACATTTGACTCTTCATTCCACTTTACATTTTAAATGTATTTTTATTTTGCATTTGATTTTCTATTAGCTTCACATTATACTTTACATTTTAAACTTAAATTACACTTCACATTTGACTTCCCAATCCATTATGAATTAATTTTGTACTTATATTCTACTTAGAAATTCTCTTAGCATTCCTTTTAAGCAGCTCAGAAGGGAGGTGAATGTACACACATACATGAAGCAGTTTATGTGGGTGTATGTAGCTGTGATTGTAATAGCGTAGTAATATCTCCTGACATGTTCCTTTTGTGACTTTAATGCCCAGAATCCTCTTGAAACTTTAACCCAGTTTATGTTTAATTTATATGAGATCCACGTGCTATTCTGGAGTAGATGTTGTATGTGTGTCCTTGAATCCCTCTGAATTATGGCTGTTCTCAGTGTAAAACTGGGCTGAGTTTAGTAGGGCAGAAAATGCTGACTTGTGACTCACTGTACACTGTACTATACTGTGTGTGTGTGTTTGTGTGTTTGAGAGAGGGAAGCAGAAAGCTATATAGGCCAGAAAGCCAATGCTGACTCAGGTGGAAAAGTAGAGCATTGTGGGTAGTAGACACAGTGATGACTTAAAGTTAGATAGTAAAGGAAAAAAATCAATAAGTAAAAAGTATGGATGGAATGAAATATAGAAAGATAGAAGACTGAAAGAGTGCGAAGATATCAGTCCACACTGCTGCAGTCCAGATCACCTTGATACACAGAGAGTAAATAATGCCCCACCTAACCAGTGCAGGACAGACACTAAACAGATGGAGAAAATTAGTCAAACAGAACTGATGTGAGAGCATGTTTTTGGCCCTCTTTACTCCTGATGTCAGTGGACGGGCATGTGGTTGTGTGTAAATGTCAGGCTGATAGCGTTATCCATGATCTCTCTTTGATGAACAATGATTTCTGATTTGAAACGGCTTCAAACACACATGCTGGTCATTGGAGCCATGGCTTAGTGCGTATTACAGGTTTGAGTCTGGCTTGCATGAACTAAGGTAAGCATTGCTATTATTAATACTTAGACTTACAGATTTGAATAAACCCCTCATAAAGTCCCTTAGGCTAATATTCAATTGCATAGGTTAAAAACAGCAGTACCATAGTAGATTAAGAAAGTGATGTTTGTCAATTAAGGAAAGCTGGAAAGAGGCTTTAGGTCAGGACTAAAATGGATCACCTAAATCTTTCTCCTCTCATGTGTGTACAGTATGTTAAGCCTACAGTAGCGTGTGAGAGTGGCTGCTGGTCATGTTTGCATGTGCACTGAAGAGAAATTTTGTTTCTGAACCATAAATGAGACCGAGTTGCAAAGTTAATTTGCTACTGAATGGATGTGGAGAGTCAAAATAAGGTCAGAGCACTTTTGGATATCTGATAGGCAGCTGTGCTTAATCAAAAAATGTGCTCTGGTGAGGACGTTGACTGTGACATTGAACATGAACAGCAGGAACTTTGAGTCAGTCCCAGTGCAGAACGAAATAATTCATGTGACAGTGAAGAGGAGTGTCTTCCTGGACTAAAAACTAAAATTCACCATGTTCCCATTTATGGTAAGAACGCATTTTACAGTTACACTAGAAAAATGCACATATTTGATTATGTCTATGATTTACGGAGCCCCTAATGGGATATGGTAAAGGTAAAAAAAATTATATGGGCAGACAAATTATATTTCAATGTGGGATATATTTTCCCACAAAATTCACCTCCGCCAAGAAACTTTGCATTCTATTGCAAAACTTTTGTGATGGAAATAATATGAGGAAGAAGGAAAAACTATATTTCAGTTGGTTTGTGAGTAGGGCTGGGTAAAAAATATCGATATCTCGATATTAATCGATTCTCGTTTTTACGGAACGATATTGATTCTTAAATCCAAAGAATCGATCATTCTACCGTTTTCAGTGGACGGAACATTGAAGGGCACCTCCCATCCAATAAATCACAATAAGCATTGTGCTTTGGTACTTTTAATATGAAATAAATTTTCAGATTTCAAATTCTGTCTGTTGTATTGCAGTATTAAAACAATAAATGCGGTTTTGGCGCTGTTTAATGTGGAGTGACAGATCGCTGTAGCGCCTCAGATCAACAGACGCAGCAGCGCAAGGCGCACAATCATCTCCTCCACATTAATACCAGTTTCAGCACAAAATAAACATGCGTCAATATAACGGCTTGTAAACTTCACGTAACGTCACAGTTACCTCAGAAAAAAAACATATTCTGTGGCCATAAACTCGTTAAACTCGCTAGAAAAATAAACTAGAGAGCGGCATGTTGCTAAATATATGCACCATATAACATATTCATTATAATAGCCCTATTTGTGAGCAAACGCAAAGTTTTCTAGGGGAACACAATAGTTCTGATTATATTATTATATATTATCTTACATACTTTACATATTGAAAAGGATCGTTTTACTGAAAGCCGTTGTGATTTTATATAACCAGTGCTTGCCTATGCAAATATAAGTGGCCACTATGTGGGTTTTGCCCTGCAGTTTAGGTGTGTATGTGGTTTTAAATGCATTGATATGTGGTTTAGAACAAAAATATACGTATTTTGAAATATACATTGAATGCACAGAAATATACTAGAATGTAATCACTTTTTACCTCTGCAGATGAGGTGCCTCAGCAGGGTCAAGGGTCATTATCACCCACACTGAATTTTGGGTTCAAGAGGTCAACAAGACTGATTAAATGAACTGTCATATTAAGGTGTGTGTGAGTTTGTAAATCTGTCATCTTCATGGAGGTCATACTTTAGTTCAACACTCTTTACAGGTCAGTGTTTTGCTTGCATCAGTCATCTTATCTGGTGATTTGTGCCATGTGGGTTTGTACTGTGATGATGTTTATTGAAATTCGTAATGATGTTGATGGTGTAGGTTAGGGCTGCATGATTAATCGAAAAAATACATAAATGCGATCTCATTTTGACGGCGATTCATTTCCCTGCATTCAGATCACGCTGCATTCATGTGTTGGGGAACTGAGCGTGTGCGATTACCTGTGTCTGTCCTTCTTCAGGTCAAGTCATATATTAGTGAAAAAAATATCAGTTGTCAGAGGACGAAAGCAATATACAGTATTTGTCGTAGTATCTTTCAACGTTTAAGGGGATTGCCCGCGTCAGCGCTGTTCAATGCATTGAATCAGTGCCATAGATCTCTATGAAGTCAAATATCAGCTTCAACGTTGCTAAGGTGATGTGTTGCTGGTCGATTGACGCTTGTAAAGTGGCGCTCAAAATTAAATTAATATCAACGCCTTGTTTAATACATGATTGAATCTGTGTTTTATTCGTTGAATGAACTGTTTAATGATGACTCATTCATAAAGACAGTCCCTTGCCGAAACCTATTCACTCTCACAAAAAAAGGTACAAAAGCTGTCACTGGGACAGTACCCTTTCAAAATGTACTAATATGTACCATTTAGTTATGAATATGTACACTTTAGGTACAAATATGTAACTTTAAGGTACTAAAATGCACCCTTTAGGGGTAAATAAGGTAAAAATGTGTACCTTTTGAAAGGGTCCCGTCCCAGTGACAACTTTTGTACCTTTTTTTTCCCTGAAAGTGTTGGCGTAACAATGTACCTGCACTGACTGACAGCTTTCACCTAATGAGTTACAATTTTGTTCAGTTTAACATCAAGTTTTGTATGCACTTTAATAAGCCAAATTATCCTAATATAGACAGTGTTTTGTGAAAACTCCATTTTTAAAGGCCTATTAAAATGTTCATTGTAAAATGAATATTTGTTGTGCTTTTTTTCTCAATTAAAACAACAATATACAACATTACTGTAAATAATACAATGAAGGTAATATCTGGTATTATTTTATCTGTAAATAAAGGTTAACAGTGACAGACAACAGAGAGCTTACATATCACGTATATGATTGGGATCGGTATCGGATGATCATAATGTTAGTTTTTTTATTAGTTATTTTTATTTACTATTGTTAAAATTCTATTATTTATGTTCAACAGCTTACAGCTTTTAAGTTATTCACTTTAAGGGGTCTAAAATAAGGAAAAGAGAGTTTTTTTGTTACTTTTAAGTCCAGCACATTATTATAACTGAAAGTCCTGCCAGCACATTTTTTTTTTTTTTTTGAAAGTCCTGCCAGCACTTTTTTATATTTTTTTTTTACTTGAGTGCAATAAATGGTTTGGTTGAAAAAATGAGAATTGTGTGAGAGAATTGTGATCTCAATTCCCATGGAGAAAAATCGTGATTCACATTTCAGCAAGAATCGTGCAGCCCTAGTGTAAGTGTACACTATATCGTTCAAAAGTTTGGTGTCAGTATGTTTATTATGTTTCTTTTTTTAAACATCTCTTCTGGCTGCATTTTTTTTTTTATCAAACATACACTAACAACAGTAAAATTGTGAATTATTATTCCAATTTAAAATAACAGTGTTGAATTTAAATATATTTAAAAATGTAATTTATTCATAGATGGCAAAGCTGAAATTTTTAGCAGTCATTACTCCAGCCTTCAGTGTCACATGATCTGCCAGAAATCGTTTTAAGAAGAGTGACCAATAGTTTCTATTATATTTAGATCTACACATGCCTCTGTGCTGTTGTGAGTGAATACATTTCCATGGTATTTTGACACATGAGAAAATGTGTTTCTGTGGTGTTTAGCTCTATAAAAAGAAGCTCTTTAAAAATGCTAAGACCTCTGATCATTTTGCATTACGCAGAAGATAGTTTAAATTAAATTCTGATAGCCTGAAGCACGCATGAATGCATATTTCGTGTTTGATCATTGATTCAGCATATGGCTACCTCAGATTCGGGAAGTATTGTAGATTTGCATTTGCACAAGGTGAGCTAGAATAACTCGGCATGTGTGCAAATGCTCACAGGATTAGGCCTGTTTGATTAGCCAACAGCTGTTAGCATCTGTAAGCATGTGTGCTTTCTCTGGCTAAACTTTAAACTGTGACTCAAATGGAGTCACATCCTGCTATTTATAATTGCACCCCTTTTGCGTCTCATCTTTCTGACTCGCCGCACACGCATTAAAGCAATAGTTCACCCAAAAAGAAAATCTGCTGAAAATGAACTCACCCTCAGGCCATCCAAGATGTAGATGAGTTTTCTTAATCAGAACTGATTTGGAGAAATGGATCCAGTGGATCCTCTGCAGTGAATGGGTGCCGTCAGTCCAAACAGCTGATTCAATTCACAATCACAATAGTCCACAAGTAATCCACACCACTCCAGTCCATCAACTTGAGAAGTGAAAAGCTGTATGTTTTTAGGAAACAAATCCATAATTTTAACTTTAAACCAACGCTTCTCGCCAAAACAACGCTGCCTCCAGTGAAAAAGTCCATCTCCTGTTGTCCTCTCACATCTAAGTCCAGTGATATCTTTCTTCAAAACTGTTTTGGACTGTTTTTGCTTTTAAATGGTGCTTGATCTGTGCATATTTCTCTCCTGATTCAGACAAGGCAACCTTTTTACTGGAGGAAGCTATATTATGTTTAGAAGTCTCATGTTTTAGCTGGAAGCAATAGTTTGAAGTTAAAAACATCTTAATGATGGATTTGTTTATTACAAAAATTGGATTACTTTACTTATGGATTATTATGATGTTTTTATCAACCGTTTGGACTCTCATTCTGACGGCACCTAGTATTAAGAAGGCTAATCACATTGCATGAGACATAAACAGCAGTAAACTGCTGTTACATAAGTCGGAGAGACACGGCACATTGCCTTGTTTTGTGGCCGGGGCATCACAGAGACATTCTTGGCCCTTCGTTAATGGGCAACACAAAGCCGCATTGATCAGAAGGCTCGTGTGAATGAGACGGGCATTAGACACAGACACCCTCTGCAGGTCCTCCTCATCCTCATGGGTCCCGGTGCACAATGGGGTCTACTGTGGGTCCACTGCCCCCAGGAAGGGGCGGACACACTGTTCCACACACACATAGATGGCTGGTCATCCTCAGTAATGAAGTTTTGTCCCCATGTGAAGTGAGCTGGACAGTCTGTTCTTGTCTCAGTGATGTCCTGCGTGTGAGAGTGTGAACGGCTGGAGGAAGTGTATGAGAGACTTAGATGTGTCATGTGGTTGTCATACGGTGCAGACTTTCAAGAACTGAGCCAAAGACAGGCAGGTCTTCACGTGGCTGTAAACGCATTCACAATTAGAGGTTTATTTTGGATCTGGAGCCCAATCTAATATTCTATGGACTGGGGCGGACCTCTGAGGAGCAAAGCCAAGGACCAAGGACTTGTGTGATCCAGATATCTTCTGGCTGTTATAGAGAACAATGATTTAAAAAAAAAATTTTTTTTTTAAGTATTGGGAGTTTATCCTAGAATTTGGACATTGCATGTGGATGTTTTGACATTCCTGTTAAGGATGTTCAGATTTTTGGAAAGTGGATGTGCATTTTGGCTGTAGTGCGCAAACATTTGATGTAAACAACTTTGTTTTTCTCAATTTTGAAGTTGCCATCGGTTTATGTTGAGTTAGTTGTTGTGGTTTGACTGCATAAGCCATCATGACACTGGCAGCAAGACTTGATGACCTGGAAACAACTCTGGAGCACATGCTAATGGACGTGTTTGTAAGTCAAATTAAGTTTCTTTCTCCACTACACTATTAAATAAAATGGTTTTAAAAAGGGGTTTTTCCAGCCATGCCATAGAAGAATCATTTTGGGTTCCTCAAAGAACATTTCAATGAACAGTTCATAAAGGAACCTTATTTTCTTAGTGTGAAGAACATTTTAATATTATGAAGAATCTTTCCACTAAGGAAAATTTTTAAGAGTGTAAATGTAGTGCCAAAAATACCATGATACCATTTTGCATGTGATACCATGATATTCTTTGAAGCAACTTGGAATTCCATTTAAATACCAAGGTACATAAATGTAACTATCATGATATATATCAAAGTACCATAGTATTACCATATGGTATTGCCACTGTCTATATGACATTTTTTAATACACTCTTAAAAATAAAGATTCTTTATTGGCATCTGTGATGCCATGTAGAACTTGTAACATCCATGTAGAGGTCTGTAGAACCGCATGTAGAACCGCGGGACCCGACCGGATTTTTTGCGGCGCAGGATTAAATTCCCGAATAAAACGCGGTAGCAGTCGGTAACTCTGGTGTAATTTGAACGGGAGTGGGCGGTCTAACAATATCCCGTTCCCAACGTCCATTTAGAACAGCATATCTGCGCTTTATTCTTATTGACCAGCGGTACAGCTGGTCAATAAGACTGTTATGCACGCGCTGCACGCATGCTTTAAACATCACACGTTTTATTTGCATGGTCTGTGCGCAGCATGTGCATATAACGATGCTCAGAGCAGGCTGTACCTGTGGTAAATATACGGCCCTCAGACAGAACAGGCAGGTTGTCGATGAGTGACAGAGCAGAATAAGGATGGAGCAAAGTGTGGATGCGCTTTCATTGAAGGATGTTCAACTCGGTTTTGTTTATATTTTTATATCATTTTAAATGAAAGATGTCCTATTTATTTATTTTTCTCTGCGACACTTTTCCTACTGTGTTAACAGAAAAATGTCAAACGAATTTAGTATTTTGACAAGATGAATAAAAATAGCTAATAGGCTATTTTTGTACAACCTACA